>NC_056595.1:18265115-18565115 GCF_018340385.1 Cyprinus carpio
CACGTTCTGCGTTTGAGTGCCCTGTCACCAATGCATGAGAGCCTGTGCTCTATTTGATGGCTCTCCCGGAAGCGCTTTTGACCCTCTTTTTTTCACCTAAAGTTGAAATTTCAGTTTGGAGCTCTCCATTATGTGCTTGAAAATATACTGTCTATTTGACAAAAATTGCCATGCTATTATAACAGTAGGGGTCCCTCCCCATCACTCCGTTCAAATCCTGTTACTCCTTTTTCTGTTTTTAGGAGGTTGGCCAAATCCACACTTCTCTTGATCCCGCTGTTTGGCATCAACTATGTTGTTTTCGTTTACATCATAGATGAAAATGGAGAGATGGAAAACTATAAAATATTCTTTGACCTTGGTCTGGGATCTTTTCAGGTGAGGAGTATGCCTAAATGTGTCACTAGTGATTATATATATCTACTTAAGCATACACTACCGTTCCATAGTTTGGAGATTTTTCCAATGCATTAAATTAATCAGAAGTGGCATTTACATTGTTACAAAAAAATCTTTTCCAAATAAATGCTGTTCTTTTGAATTTTCTACTTATCAAAGAATCTTGCAAAAAAAGTAACATGCTTTCTAAATATTACACTGAAGGCTGGAGTAATGGCTGAAAATTCAGCTTTTTACATTTAAATTATAATACTATAATGTAATTTTAATTTATTTTAAATGATAATCATATTTCACAATATTACTGTTTTTTTTTTTTTCAAATAACATGAACAAATCTTACCAACTCCAAACTTTGGAATGATATATGATGCTTTATCAGTGTTGTACCACATTAACTCTTTGTGTTTCTTTCACAGGGCTTGGTGGTTGCGATTTTGTACTGTTTTTTGAATAGTGAGGTTAGTCTGCAATTTTATTGACCTTTGATACATCTCACTTTAACTCTATTCAAAAACCTGATCTGCTTACTGCCTACATAGGCAGCTGACTTCTGAGACTGCATCCTAACTGTAATTGAATCTCATAAGTGAGCAATTTAAAAAACTTTACATAAGCAGCAACACAAAAAGTAATAAAAAATTACAAAAATACAACCACACAATGGGTTATATAATAATTTCTATTACACTGAACTTTTGACAGTGCTTTTGAGTATCAGATGACATTTTTACTTATAATCAACTTTAAAATTTTTCCTGAGGCAGAGCAAGTTGAATTAAATGTTATGTTTGCCATAATAATGTCTTGAATCAATTACAATAAAACTAGAAACATAAATAATATTTTGAGCATAAATTGGCTCAATCTTGATTTCATGTTGACTTGTGCTAATGCTAAAGACCATGCTAACAGATGTTATATTTGGCTGCTTTGTAGGTCCAGAGCGAACTCAAGAGGAAGTGGCGGAGTTTGCGTTTAAAACGTTACATTGGTCGCGACTACCGTCTGCACAGTTCATCCATATCCAGGAACGGCACGGAAAACATGGTCCGATTCCATCGGAACTCCAGAGCGCAGTCTTTCCTACAGACTGAGACCACCGTGGTGTGAGACATCCAGAAGCGGCGCTATATGAATCATGCTCTTACTTCACTGCCCCTCAGCTAACAACTCAGTATTTTTCAAAAGCTTTAAGCTGAAGAGGACAAAGCTTTTTGAAGCATGAGATTGACATGCAGGAGATACGATGAGGATTCAACATCTCTGAGGCACAACACGGTTTTGTCAGTATACAATGCAAAATCTTGTTTCATAGCAAATTTTGCTATAAACCACCAAAATAGCACATTAAACCAAATCTCTGTGGGATAGTATTGGTGGCATTAAAAACTACAGTTCCATTTTTTCAGATGCAGATTACATATACATTGCTCTTTGTAAACTTTCATTGCATTAGGGTCAGATTATATAATAGTGTTATGTAAATGCTACTTAAGGCCCACAGCAATTTTCTTAGACGTTCATAGAGACACAGCGCCATGCTATCAACACATGAAAACTCAGCCACCTCACCAAGATCATGTCTTGAATGAATGCAAAAAGTGGGTCACCTCTATGCCAAACTCAAATGTGAGGTTTTATAAAGAGGACATTATAGCTGGAGGTGTCCACATTAGCCAGGAACTCATTTCAGGAGAGTACGTCTTCAGATACAAGTTGAAACTGAAAAGTCAGTCGTGCATTCAAATAAAAAATGGTGATTGTAAGAAAAAGCAAAAATTCTTCCACTGATATTGAACTGTTCTTGCATCTACAGCATTTCAGTGTTATTTTGTCATTATACTACCCCTTGGATTTTTTCCCCCTCTTATATAACTTGAAGAAAAGCCACAGTATGAGAAAACGTGAACTAAGATTATACTTTTTCCAAGATATGTATATTCTAGCATGTGAATGTAATTCATTATTATGTGAGGAGATTCAGTATAGTCTTATGAATGAAATTACAAATATGTGGCATAAATATTTAGTTTGCCCTCAAAAAGATGTGTATAAACCAAACCACGACTCGCTGATATTACTCCACAATTTTTTTTTTTTCCATATCCTACAGATCTGTAATAGGTGTTGATGGTGTTTATGATTATTTTTGCTTTTGTGTTGCTCTGCCTCACATTGTCAGGGGGGTTGGGGAATTGTACACTGCAATGAATTCTGCTGTCAGTGCTCTTTCCATTCAACTGAAAAACAGATAATTAATCCAGTAGACAGTTGGATGCAGATTTAGGTCAAGTGAACTGACAAAACAATGAGTGTGAGGGCGTATGAAAGTGACATTTCAGTGTGAGCTGTGCTCTGCGTTATTGTCGCGAACAGATTCTGGGAACTGTGTTCCAGAGACTTCAAAATGGATTGGAGAGGAGATCAGATCTCTTACAGCCCAGCCTGAGGAGGAGAGGTCCCCGGGACACCACGTGCGAGGTTGCGTTAATTTAAAATGACACAGATGCCACAGGCTGGAGCATTCAGCATCATTATCAGATGGTCATCAAGAAAAGATGGAGCTTTAATTAGAGCTGGCAGAAAGGAATTGTGGGTGACTCTGAATTAAATACTGAGGGAGGGTTTCCGAGTTTATTGTGTAATAAAGTATGCCTTGATTTTGAAAGACGTCATGGTCTGTGAAGAATCTGGTGTGTCTGACAGATGCATTTATGATGTAAAAAATATGTACAAAAAAGAGGCCATTATGTTGTGCACTTCTCTTTTATTATGTTTAACCATCTGCAATGCTTAATTGGAAAATTGTTCTAAGTAATTGCGGTTCTTACATATTTGCTGAATGTTTCTTGTAAACTGTATTGAGATTTTTCATTAAATGTTTCATTAAAAGTAAAAGTTGTTTTTAAACTGTTTTAGTAAGTTCATGCTTTTGATTAGTACACTGAAAAAAAAAATTTAACTCAGAAATTGCTAAATTTCACCATTATTACAAAGAAACACAGAAAGAAACAGTGAATCAAATGCAAAATTTGAAGTAGAAAGACTAAAAGACAATTTTTTTTTGTAAAACGTAGTCCTATAATCTTTTTTTTTTTTTACAACTGTGGTGATTATTTTTTGGCACCACTTATGTATCTGATTTAATTAGAATTTAATTTTCAGCACATATTCCGTTAATGCGCTAATTGAAATTATTTAATACAAAAATAATTTGCTAGTGCAATGTAGATAACGTTGGTGGGGTTTGTTTTTCTGATTCTGGATCTTGAGAACAATAAATGAGATGCTAAAAACGGACCAGTGAAATACGATTACACTTCTCCCTTGCCGATCAACAGATGAGCTTCACCATCAACACAGATGATATCACACACAGATGATGTTGTTTTGACTCATTTCCTGTTCTATTGCTGTCTGTTGTCTTATCACCTTCCTGGATCCTCAAAAAGGAGTGAACACGCTTCTCCTTGGAGAAAAGTAACAGAAAGAATAACAACTCTCATTTTCATGTTGCTGACCTCCACATTCACAGTTCTTACAAGTCATTTACAAAGCACTGTTTCTTCATGCAAGGTTTACATGTGCCATCAACTCCATAAAAACAATGGAGCTGACAGAATGTCACAAATGAAATTTCACGGTAATTCACGCAGCCTGATTATGGAGTTTCAAAGCTTTCAGTGTAACAGTTGTTTGGATGAAGATGAGGCCTTTGGGCCAGCTTTCATAGACATGATGGTGTCCAGTCTAGGGAATAAAGGATGGCACACTGCTATGGCAGAGATGTTCCAGTCTTCTTGCCCCATGCTCATTAGTAGCATTTGTTAACATACAAATTCATGCAATTAACTAATTTTTGCCCAATCGCACCAGTGTTTTATATTAGTATTTTGCTTTTTTTATGTTCAGTTGTTTATTTTAATTGTTGTTTAAGTTTTAGTAATTATATACTTTTTTATTATTTATTTTATTTCTATTTATTCCAGAACCAGTTTTAACTAGAACAAGTTGAAAACAAATAAATGATGGATTTCTTCAGTACAAAGATGCAGGTTTTTGCTTCACAAAATGTTTACTGATGGACTGGAACACCCACTCAGAATACCTTAGCAACTGCATAGCAATTCAGGGCACACACCAACCTTCATTGTGGCAGTGAGTGCATGCACAACCCATATTTTCTTCAGAAAATGCAAAATAAGCAAGTCGAGAGCCACAATTTAGTCAAGGGATTTTTTAAAAGTTGTGCTTATGTATTCTTGTCACAACATAAAAAAATGTCCCTTCACCCAAAGAATCTCCAGATGCTTCACTTTGGCAGTGATCCATCACGATTCATCCTGACTTATCAGAGCTGTTGACCTCTGTGCCTCAGCTAAATCATTTGACATGGGTATTAGGCCGAAATGACATGCATCCAATCCTGTGACAAGAGGCCCGTGGATGTGGTGACCAGGGAGTGGCTAGAACCGTGTGCTCAAAAGCTAGCGAAGTGGAAACCTCCATACACTACTCTTGGGAACTGCGAATCTGCTTTCAGAATCCCTGCATCGGATGGAAATAGACCGGCATTTCAAATGCACACTGACTAACTTACTGTACTTACTGGTATTTGTAGCTGGGTGGCATGTGCTTTAGAGGTATAGAATGGTCTTTTGGGATGCTATGACCGGTCACTGACCCCTGTTCACACACAGCGTCTGGGAGTCTTTGAAAATATGTTGTGCATTAGGAACAGCTGTACTTATCAGTTAGTCCTCTGTTTGTCAATGCCACTCACAGTGAGAAGTTCCTTGTGTTCATCAGTCAGGACGATTGTACAGATTAACTGTCCCGTTCTACTCTGGCCTCATCGATATCTCCTGCTGTAACAGAAACCTCCCACTGAGAGCTTGTTCTTTTCTGAGTGGACGTACGTGCCCAGGTCAGTCAGGAGTGTATATGTTGATCAAATCCAAAACCAACAAACATTTTCAGCAAACATGTACATATTTATAACTGGGGATATGACATTTGTTTGCCCATACAAAAATGTTTGGGTTGGGTACCATGATAGTATCCAACTGACGGTAATACTATTATACCTTGATATACAGTATACCGTGGTACAGAGTGATTACCATATTTCTATGCTATGTTTGTACATGGTACTCAAAGAATACCGCTGCATTAGCATGGAAAACAACTGGAAATTGTGGTATTACCTTGGCACATATACAAAAACTACAGTATTACCATAGTACCAAGTCCAAAAACCATAATATTACCCTGGTATGTGGCAATGGCAATACATTAACTGCTACATTTTATAACTGCGATATAATGTATTTTTGACCTGGAATCTTGGTTATATCACTTTTTCCCCCTTTTCTTTTATTTTACATGTGCTATTGACCATAGTTTTATTTTTTTTATTTTTGATCTTTTTGATGTTTTTTTGTGTTATTTATGTAGTTTTTGCCATGTTTTTAATGTATATGTCAGAACTGTTACCTAGTCATGATTCCTTTGGGGGGAGAAATATCAGATCAACACCAGGTGATGCTGAATTTATGTATGTGTCTGATGTTTGTGGCACTGCTACAGTGAGGTGATGGAATCAAACATTCCCACTGGCTCAGATGGACAGAGCAACATTTAAGCCAGACAGGCAGCAGATGGAGGGTTTACACACATTGAATGATGAATTTTCTGACCAGGAAAAAAGAACACTCTGAGCTCCATCTCCAGGGGCTGGTCTAAAATATCCATGCGGTACAGAGTAAATGGGCTGTTGATGTTCCTTAAAGGGGTCATATGATGCTACATGCACTTTTACAAGTTGTTTGAACTGAAATCTGTGTTGGCAGTGTGTGTACACAACCACCCTAAAAATGATAAAAATACACCCAGTGTTTTTTTTTAAATCTGCTCAAATATTTACCCCTTTCTCAAATCGAGCCGATCTCAGATGCCTGTCTGTGTGACGTCACAAAAACAGGCCCCTCCCACGATAGTCTGATTGACAGCGTTTCAACACAGATGTTTTACCGCTGGAGTAGATGTAGACAAGAATGACTCCTAAGTGATTGAGGTGTTCTGTTGTTGGATGTCATAATGAAGCAGTCTCATAGTCTTTTTTTTTTAGGAATCTTTGCAAATCGCCTTTCCTAGTAATGTGCTAATTAGCAAGTTTCACGATGAATGAGGCTAAAGTAAACAGTGGCTGTTTCTCAATATGCGTTCTTTAGCGATCTTGCATCCTTGTGTTCTCGCTATACGTCATCATTAACCGTCGAAGTTCAATTCCAATTCTCAAGAACGCAAGTACAGAGGACGCATGGAAGTGCCCGGATGTGTTCTTGATATCGAGGATGCATCGAGTGCAGACTTGAGAGAATCGAGCCGTTAGAAATCACAGAAGACGCTGCGCGGCCGCTGTATGGAAGCCTGCAAGCTTTAAACTCGCTCTCGCAAATGCTTGACGGCTCTTGAAAGTAAACATTTTACCATTTTTTTTTTTTTACTTATTTTTAATAAAGTTATAAGACCCGGAGAAAGTCTGCAGTATTTTTACTGGCATATTAAAAATAAACTTAAAATAAACATAGTCATAGTTAAACATATAACTCTATAAAATAAAATGATATACAATTATACGGTATGTAAATGTTATCTATAATAGTTTGAAATGTTTTAATAACTTATGACATTTGTTTGTAATGTTATGTTATATTTATGGTTCATTTGCCGCTGCTTCTGCTCTGATTATGCGGTCAGTTAAGCAAGAACGCAGCACATCTCAATACTCATAAGGGTGTCTTCTCGCATCCTTCCGAGTTCGTTCTTCCAAGGAAGCTTGGCAAGACCGGTCTCCACGAGAACACAAGTCCGTTCTTTGCGTTCTTGGAATTGAGAAACAGCCAGTCTCTCTGACAGCGGCTTAGTAGAGAAGGGCGGGGTCAGCAGAGCTCATTAACATTTAATGGAAAATGCTACAAAATGGCTTGCTCTGAAAACAGCTGTTTTTGACTGGGTAAAAAATTAATTTTGAGAAATTTTAAACACTATGTTACAAACTTTTCATTAAATTCTAAAGAATCATAACAACTTGTGGAAAATGGGCATCCTATGACCCCTTTAAATGCTCAACACTGGGCACTCAACATGAATTAGGAGCTTTGGTGTGGAGGCACATGAACTAGAGCAATGAAATTGATAGATTGTATTGGATTTGAGGGTGTAATAGTGAATAAGAGATGGTTTGAAATTCTACAGTGCCAAGAAAAACAACCCTCTATTTCATCACATAGATTAATGACACAGCAAGGATGTGTAGTTTTATATTTATTTATTTATTCCTGGCTTATGAAAGTGAAAAGAAAAAAAAAAGTGAAAGTGACGTGACATACGGCCAAGTATGGTGACCCATACTCAGAATTCGTGCTCTGCATTTAAGCCATCCAAAGTGCACACACACAGGAGTGAACACACACACACCGTGAACACACACCCGGAGCAGCTGGCAGCCATTTATGCTGTTGTGCCACTGTTGTGTAATTAACTGTCTCCATTATTCTTCAAAGCACAAGAGGCAGACATAAATGGTATAAAAAATCAGGAGACAAGACTTACTCAAGCCAGAAGAAATAGTTATTGTTCTGTTTTTGAAACATATTTTTAAGCTGCTGATCTAAGGAAGAAAAGCAATGGAGAGCAGCAAGATGCTCACAAGAAGCCTCCATTTTTCTCTTTCAATTTAGGAAAATGCTCGTCTGTGACCTTATACACTGCTCTCTGTCTCCCTCTTTTGGCCCTCACAGGAATAATATATAACGTATACTTATTTCTGTACATATCTGCATGTCAATTTACTCAGCGCCCCCTACTGGAATTGTTCTATACAAACACAAGTTGTGTCGTCAAAACCAGTGTCCTGTATGAAAGTCCTGCTACAAACAGTGCATGGCGACAACACGTGCAGAATTGTGACAGCAACTGTTGAGATGGATGCCACATTTGACATTTTAGCTTAAAATATTAAAATTCTGACATTTACAGTTTATCGCTAAATTAATATCAAGTATACATAGTGCTGTTATTACAACCTACCTCACTGTTGGGTGTGTTGTAACATTATGTGAGGTAAATAGGCTACTCAAATCATGCCTTTATTTGGTTATTCAAATTACCTGGTATTTATATATATATATATATATATATATATATATTATATATATATATATATATATATATATATATATATATATATATATATATATATATATATATAAACAAGCATGGCCTATAAAAAAAAAAAAAATGTTAAAAGCCCCAAAACATCTTTTCTATTTCTGTATTTTTATTTATTTATTTATTTATTTTTTTACTACGGGTGTAAAATCGATTCAAATAATGTTATTTTTGGTCAAGGTTGGCTAAAAGTATATCTGTATCATAGTTTGTGCTACAGTATGACTTATTTAATTTCTATCCAAATAAAGAAATGAAACACAACATTAACAAAAGGAATAACAACGGCTGTACTATGTAGCCAAAATTTGTCTTAATTTTATTTTAAATGAGAGGACATGCAGGTCAATTAGACCATTTTAGACTATTTTACTGAGCTCATATCATATCATACCTGAAAACCAAATGTTTCAATGTGACTGAATTTCAAGAATTAATGTGACCCTTCAAAAATCTCATACAGAGATAAATCTAGAGCATGGTTTGCCAGATAAAAAAATAAGTGCAAAATGTCATAGTTAACTAATTTATGTGTATTACATTAAAAACTAAAATAGTCATAAACCTACACAATAAATGATTTTACTGGTTTCAAATGAAATTATAAATAACATCAAATAATACATTACTGTGCATGGTTGAAAGATGTAGAAAAAAAACATAAATCAGGTTCTCTTGCAAGTGATACAGAAACAAATAAAAATTATGTTTTGGCACCTTTAGCAAGTGATAGATTATGAGCTAACTACTGATTTTACTGAAATATAAATTAGTATGTAAATACCTGATAAAGTCTGCACAGTTTAAATTCTATTGTATTGTTTTATTTAGCTTTTAATAAATCAGAATTTGTATGTGTGTAGGTAACATACTGTAGGTAACGTGGAGCAATGCACTTTTTGCTGAATTGTGAAAGCGCCGCATGAGCACCTCCTCAGTTGCATGAACACTTCCTCTAGACAGCAGTATCAGGGCACTCACAGCATCCCATGGCCATAGGACCTGTTTGAGATGGAAAAAAATCATCAAGAAAACACAATGATCAGCGTTTTAACATGTAAGTACGCTGTATAGGGATAAAATTGAATGGCAACACTATGATAACTCCATAAAGACCAACACTGTATTATTATTAAAATTTATTTATGTAGTTGTTATGGTTTTGTTTGCGTAATCTAGTCAGGCTGATTCAGTCAAATGAAATAATATTTTTAATTTGGATGTTACCACATGAAGTGCATTGTTTACAGTGTATATATTATGATATTAATATTATAATAGATTAGAGTAGATTTTAATGTTCAAAAATATGCATAATTTGTTATCATATTTAGATTAAATTTATGTTGCAATGTTGTTTATTGTATTACTTTATGTTTAGGTTTCACTGTTGTATTGATGATTCTCACTGAAGGAGCATCAGTAAAAGTTCGTCCAGGAGGAAACACAACTCTTCCCTGTAGCATTAAAGATGATCAAGAGATTACCTGGATCATTATAAATGGAAACCAAACATTTGTCAGAATTCTGAGACTAGAATATGGTTATGGTCCACAATCTAAACCAGAGCCCTCCTATATTCATCCCAGTTATGCAGGTCGAATAAGAGCTCTCAGTTCATCCACAAACACTCACTCTCTGCTTCTGATGAACATCACTGACACTGATCTCATGCTCTACTGCTGCACTGAATGCATGTTAGATTGAGCAAACTCACTGCACAAAGCTGGACTATGAAGGTAGGTTTTTTTCATTTTCTTCTATTAAATACATTCCTAATTTTTTATTTATTTATTTAATTGTCATTTAATTGTTATTTTTGTCCTAAAACTAATACTAAAGTAGAAATCTGTTTTGTTGTGTGTGTAGAAAGTGAGCAGTGAAGATGTTGATCAGGATACAGATACTGTCAGTTATGATCCAGTGATCATCAGTGCTCATCCCGTGGCTGCCTGTCATCTGCTTGCTTCTGCTACTCTTACTGCTGTCAAGTGTCTATGTGTGTTGGAGAGGAACAGGACTGTGGAAAGGTAGACTTTACTTGAGCATTTTTACCAATATTTTGTTCAATAATATCTTTTGGTATAATTGTTTTCTTATTTCAAGGTTGTGGAAGAACTAATAACCTGAATCAGGACTGGATTCATACTGTTCAGGTCAGAATATCTCATTAACTATAGTTTGTTTGTTAGTAGTTTGTAATTACTGCATAAAACTATCACATTCTCTTTTTTCTTGATTTCTAGGGTAAAATGGGACAAAGTGATTGGACACTGGCTGAAGTTTTGTATGCACAAATACCTTAATTCAATATTACAAAATTCTTTTATACACTTAACTTTATCTTTTGTCTTTAATTCAATTTGTAAGCGTCAGTGTCTCTGTGGTAATCAGAAGTGTTTTTATCACCCCTTTTTCAGATGTGCTTATATTAGATTGTTGTGAACTGAGTTTTGAACACTTAACTTTGTCAATGCTGTATGAAATTATGAAACTTTACATTTCTAACTTGTGCACATGAATAATGACAATACTTGCAATGGCCAAAAAGCTCCCCTCTCACAACAGCCTTTTAACTGTGTGGTTTCCTGTCTGTGCTCTTTGTAATTATGGAATTTTAAATGTGTGGTTTCCTGTCTGTCTCTTGAGCCACCAGTTAAAAAATCCTAAACTTTTTATGTTAGACATATATTCTGTTCATACAATGTGACCTGGATCACAAAACAGAAATAAGGGTCACTTTTTTAAAATTGAGAATATACCTCATATGTAAAATGATTTTGAATGCATTTTTTTTTTGTGGGGATTTCTGATCAAAAACTAAGTTTTGAACATATTTCGTTAAACTTATATTTCAGAACATGATCTTTCTGTCCTCATGATTCTTTAACAGAAAATCGATAATTTTGACTAATAAAACACATCCTGTTTTTCATTGCTATCGGTAACCACATATAGCACTTTAGCACAATGAGCCATGCACTAATGGGTGAAATGTTATGTGGTATGTGGCCGGTGCAGGTAGACTTTGGTCTTTTATGATAAATATGGATGGAAATATGGTCACACCACTCAGAATGTAAATGAGGTTTATATCTGCTTGGTAGTTTTGATACATTGTGTGATTCTTGTTTAAAAAGGCATTAGTGTGGATTGATTCATTTAATCAACAGTTAATAAGTTCTGAAAAAATAAAAATAGACACAAGAAGCTTGTTTTCCAGTTCAGACTGAATTGAACAGATCAGGCGGTGAACTAATTTGAAGCGGGTTATACCTGTGTGCTTAACAAAACAGAAAAAAAAGCACTGGATTAAGTGAACATTTACCTTACAGTCAATTGAAAAAAGCATCCGTTTGCCAGTGATAGTGATGAAGGTCTTTTTAACACCTGCAAGTAATGCTTGCTATCTGATACATCACGGTCCGATGGTAATTTTGACAAAGTGTCACGTGTATAAATATTTTAGATATGTTGCTGCTCATAGATGGGTATTGATGGTATAAATATTTTAGATATGTTGCTGCTCATAGGTGGGTATTGATGGTTTCCTTTAGAATTAGAAGTAAAATACACTGTCAAGGTCCAGGAAAGTATGAAAAGCATCGTCAGAATAGTCCATCTGCCATCAGTGATTCAACCGTAACGCTATGAAGCTTTTTGTACACGAAGAAAACAAAAATAACGACTTAATTCAACAATTCCTCTCCTCTGTGTCTCTCCAAATCAGCGTAGCGCCATTTTGGCAATTCTGAGCTGTACACAGGCGTGTATGCTACGGCTGCCACGCCTTTGATTTGGAGAGACACAGAGGAAGAATCTGTTGAATAAAAGTTATTAATTTGGTTTTCTTCGTGTGCTAAAAAAGTATTCTTAATCACTTCATAATGTTACGGTTGAATCGCTGATGGCAGATGGACTATTCTGACGATGCTTATCATACTTTCCTGGACCTTGACACTGTTATTTATTTGGCAGTCTATGGGACAGTCTCAAGCCTCCCTGTTTTCATCCAAAATATCTTAAATTGTGTCATGAAGACGAACAAAGCTTTATGGGTTTGGAACGACATGGGGGTAAGTGAATAATGACAAAATTTTTATTTTGCGGTGAAGTAACCCTTTAAGCAGTAATAACTAGAAAAGAAAAGAGGAAACTGCATGGTCTACAAATCTGGATATCTGCATAGTTTAGTTTGGAATTAAACTCAGTAAACCCATCTGTTTACTGACAAACATTAGCGGTAAAATTATTGATCACACTTTATATTATGTGACCTGAAATACTATGTACTAACATTAATCAACTACAAGACCATGAATTTATGTGTAATGTTGTTCTGGAAAATGAGCACATTTACAGCTAACAAATTTGATTTATGATTGTTTAGAGGTTAGGATTAGCGGTTAGAGTTTTGGGGTAAGGGTTGGGTTATGTTAGGGGTAAAGTTAACAGTGTAACAGTGTTTTAATTAAACACTTTGTTTTGTTTTAGGGATACCTAGTTGACATTTATTTTGTAACCTCACTGTAATTTAGTACATTATATTTATAGTTAGCTAGAAATTTTGGGCTACACACAAACTATGTGTATGGACATCATTGGACTAATGACGAAATCAGTGCTAATAAAGAAAATTATGTCACGGATGGCAAAATATGCTTTGGATTTAAATCTGATCAAATGTTCAAAATGGTTTGAAGAAACTGGATTCCTTTATTGAATTGTTTTAAATATGATTAAAGACTGGACATGGTTTCGATGGTTGTTCTATTCCCCAGAAAATTTAAAGCAGAGAAAACTAAGCAGTTAAGTGAAACATTTTGACCAACGTTCACATAAGCTAAAGGAACGTCTAGGGATTTTTTTTATACAATTGAAATGAACACATTCAGTAATGTCATGGATATAAAAGTCTATGAGTTTAGACTGTACAGAGAGCTTACATTATAGCATCCACACATGGACGTTGTATTTTTTAAGGAGGGATTTGTGCCTTTGACTCATCCTTACAGCAGTTGACAAAAATCACAAACTGTGATGTAAATGGCAACAAACCACAAAGAGAGAGAGAGAGAGAGAGAAAATGATTCTGAAAAAGTTTATATGTGAGTATGTGAAGTTATCAAATGCTCTAATTTCAGAAATGCTATAGATATTGTTTGATGAATAACTCTTGATTTTACTTGTTTGTAAATTAATTTTGATAAAAAATTCTGCTACATGATTAAATGTCAATATCATCAAGATCCAGATTGTCAAATGATCACTGCCAAGTAAGTTTTTCTTGGATTCATATTTTCCATATAAATTAAACAATTTTATTGTTTCCTCTTCAGTTTTCAGTGTCTTAATGATTGCCACTGAAGGAGCCTCAGTTAAAGTTCATCCAGGAGGAAACACAACACTTCACTGTAGCATTAAAATGAAAGAGATTACCTGGATCATTACAAATGGAAACCAATCATTTGTCAGAATTCTGAGACTAGAATATGGTTATGGTACAGAATCTAAACCAGTACCCTCCTATATTCACCCCAGTTATGCAGGTCGAATAAGAGCACTCAGTTCATCCACAAACACTCACTCTCTGCTTCTGATGAACATCACTGACACTGATCTCATGCTCTACTGCTGCACTGACTATAAGATTGAGCAAACTCACTGCACAAAGCTGGACTATGAAGGTAGTTTTTTTATTTTCATTTTCTTCTATTAAATACATTCCTATTTTTTTTTTATTTAATTGTCATTTAATTGTTATTTTTGACCTAAAACTAATACTAAAGTAGAAATCTGTATTTTTCTGTGTTGTTGTGCGTAGAAGTGAGCAGTGAAGATGTCGATCAGGATACAGATACTGTCAGTTATGATCCAGTGATCATCAGTGTCATCCCGTGGCTGCCTGTCATCTGCTTGCTTCTGCTACTCTTACTGCTGTCAAGTGTCTATGTGTGTTGGAGAGGAACAGGACTGTGGAAAGGTAGACTTTACTTGAGCATTTTTACCAAGATTTTGTTCAATTATATGTTTTGGTATAATTGTTTTCTTATTTCAAGGTTGTGGAAGAACTAATAACCTGAACCAGGACTGGATTCATATTGTTCAGGTCTGAATCTCTCATTAACTATAGTTTGTTTGTTAGTAGTTTGCAGTTACCACATAAAACTATCACATTCTCTTTGTTCTTGCTTTCTAGGGTAAAATGGGACAAAGTGATTGGACACTGACTGAAGTTTTGTATGCACAAATACCTTAATTCAATATTACAAAATTCTTTTATACACTTAACTTTACTTTTTGTCTTTAATTCAATTTGTAAGCGTCAGTGTCTCTGTGGTAATCAGAAGTATTTTTATGACCCCTTTTTCAGATGTGCTTATATTAGATTGTTGTAAATTGAGTTTTGAACACTTAACTTTGTCAATGCTGTATGAAATTATGAAACTTTACATTTCTAACTTGTGCACATGAATAATGACAATACTTGCAATGGCCAAAAAGCTCCTCTCTCACAACAGCCTTTTAATCGTGTTGTTTCCTGTCTGTGATTGAAATGTAGCTCTTGAGCCACCAGTTAAAAAATCTTACGCACATTGAACAGAGACACTCTATTTAGAGAAGTTCTTCTAATAAAGTGACACAAGCAGAACTGTAATAGAGAATTAAGAAGCTATTTTTGAATGCATTTTTTTTGTGGGGATCTGAAGCAATGACTTTGTTGAACATATTCTAAACTTATTATGTTAGACATATATTCTGTTCAGTGCCCTTTAACCACATCCTGTTTTTCATTGCTATCGGTAACCACATATAGCACTTTAGCACAATGAGCCATGCACTAATGGGTGAAATGTGCTGTGGTATCTGGCCAGAGCAGGTCCAGAGAGACTGATCATTTCAGAGAACTATGGATGGAAATATTGTCACACCACTCAGAATGTAAATGAGGTTTATATCTGCTTGGTAGTTTTTGATACATTGTGTGATTCTTGTTTAAAAAGACACTAGTGTGGATTGATTCATTTAATCAACAGTTAATAAGTTCTGAAAAAATAAAAATAGACACAAGAAGCTTGTTTTCCAGTTCAGACTGAATTGAACAGATCAGGCGGTGAACTAATTTGAAGCGGGTTATACCCGTGTGCTGGGTAACAAACAGAACAAAGTGTTGGATTAAGTGAACATTTACCTTACAGTCAATTGAAAAAAGCATCCGTTTGCCAGTGATAGTGATGAAGGTAATGCAAGTAATGCTTGCTATCTGATACATCACGGTCCGATGGTAATTTAAGTGCTGGATTTGTATAAACTTGTAGTATGTGCTGCTCATAGTGGTTATTGAGGTAGCCTTTGCCATATTTGTAACATATAAAATAGGCTACATAGTCCTTTAGAAAATGTTACCTTTTTTTTTTTTGATCATCTTTGTTCTTAGTTGCCACAAAAACACAACCACAAGAAAGGCAGATGCAGAGTTAATCAAACTGAGGCTTTTATTCAGCCAAGGAAAATGGAGGGTCCAAAAAGAAATCTAAAGCAAACTTAAGTTCTTCCCAGTCTGGGGGTATCTTCTTTATCTTTGTTGTAGGTGTTCACTCTGTCCATTTCATGGCAGGGCCACCTTAGAAAGGGAGACAGAGCATAGAAAAAGCAGGTCAGTAAGCAACATGTAACAAAATTCACCCGCTTTGCTCTTCAGCCAGTTGTCTTCGGTTACTCTTCAGCTTGTCCGCTCTAGACCATCCAAAGGTTTCAGCGCCTTCTCCTGGGGCCACCCACCCAGACTGAAGCAGAGATCCTAACTTTATGACGACCTCCATCAGGTCATCATTGACTACAGCTGTGAGTGGTTCCATGTCTGGAGGGGTGAGCAGGTGGAAGTACTCATGATTGATGACCTTTCCTAGCCGGGGCCTGCTCCTCTGTTCTGGGGTTTCTCCTTCCCACATTGGCTTGCCCACACATTCCCCCCTCAGCTCCAGGCTATTACCAGAGCGACCGACCAAAGGCACTCCTCCCTCCGTGACAGGGCATCCACACATTTTCCTTGCAGTTTTCCACTTCGATGCTCCACTCTGAAGCAGAAAGTCCTGTAGATCCAAGAACCAACGTGTGACCCGAGCGTTAGAGTCCTTTGCAGTAGACATCCATTTCAAAGGAGCATGGTCAGTAATAAGGGTGAATTCTCTCCCCAGCAGGTAATATCTCAGCTTTTTGAGAACCCACCTGATGGCCAAGCATTCTTTCTCCACTGTGGAATAATTATGTTCATGTTTGAGTAACTTACGGCTGATGAACGTAATGGGATGTTCTTCTCCATTTCTCTGCTGTGGAAAGGACTGCTCCCAAGCCCGTCTCAGAGGCATCAGTTTGGACAATGAAGGGTTGTTGGAAGTCTGGAGTTATCAACACTGGGTTCTCACCTAGGGCCTGCTTAAGAGAGGAAAAGGCCAGCTCTACTTCAGGAGACCAGACGACATGGTGAGGTAGGTGGTTTTTGGTCAAGTCATGCAATGGAGCTGCCAGTGTTGCAAAGTTTGGGATAAACTGACGGTAATATCCAACCAGACCCAGGAATGTCTTTTACTTGTTTCTTTGTTACCGGTTTTGGCCACTTGGAGATGGTGTCTGTCTTTCGTTTCTGCGGTCGAACATTACCACGTCCAATGGTGAACCCAAGATATTCTGCCTCTTCCAATCCTAATTTGCATTTGGTTGGGTTGGCCGTCAGTCCTGCCTCCCGGAGGGCACTCAACACGGCCCGCAATCTGCTCAGGTGGGAAGACCAGTCAGCACTGTGAACGACAATGTCGTCCAGGTAGGCGGCTGCATACTCCTGATAACGGGATTGGGTCGAAGGATCTTTATCCATCATTCTTTGGAAGGTTGGCGGTGCCCCGTGGACCCCAAACAGTAGAACCCGGTATTGAAATAACCCATCAGGAGTGGAAAAATGCTGTCTTTTCCTTCGCCTGGGTCAGTTAAGGGGACCTGCCAGTACCCCTAGTCAGGTCCCAGGGTGGATACGAAGCGGGCTGGCCCCAGGGCGCTCAATGAGCTCATCCACTCTGGGCATCGGATAAGCATCAAAGCGTGAGATTTCATTTGATTTTCTAAAATCATTACAAAATCTTACACTGCCATCGGGCTTGGGGACTAAAACAATTGGGCTCGACCACGCACTGCTGGATTCTTCAATGATGTTCAGGGCCAGCATCTTCCTTACTTCCTCACCAAATGGCTTCCCTTTGAGCTTCTGGAATGCGATAGGGCTTCAGTCTCACTTTCCTCCCAGGTTCTGTGACTATGTCATGGTAGACCACTGTGGTCCGTCCTGGTAGTAGGGAGAATACATCTGAATGTTGGCTTACCATCTCTAGGAGGTCTTGTTTTTGGGTTGGGTTCAGTTGGGCTCCCATTTCCACTTCCACAGGCTCCTGGGAGCTGACTTGGGACGACAGTGGGGAAAGCAAACATTGCTCTGGCTCATACCATTTCTTGAGTAAATTTATAAGATAAATCTGGTGGACCCGGCGCCGACCGAGCTGCCATATCTTATAGTTCACCGGACCCACTCGTTCAACCACTTCATATGGCCCATGCCACTTGGCGAGAAACTTGCATTCATGCGTAGGGACCAACACCATTACCTTCTCTCCTGGTTGAAACTCTCTCAGCTGAGCCCCTCTGTTGTAGACTCGTGCCTGGGCCTCTTGTGCCCGTTTCATGTGCTCTCGAACAATTGGCCATACCTGAGTCATCCGTTGATGCATCTGTTCCACATGTTCCACTACCGAGCGATGTGGCGACGGTTGGTTCTCCCAGACCTCTTTGGCAATATCCATCATCCCTCTTGGCCTTCGCCCATAGAGGAGTTCAAATGGGGAAAATCCAGTGGAGCTCTGGGGCACTTCCCTTATGGAGAACAGCACATAAGGCAATAACTGATCCCAGTTTTTCCCATCCACCTCAATCACTTTTCTCAGCATTTGCTTTAAGGTCTGATTAAACCTCTTGACCAACCCGTCTGTCTGAGGATGATACACAGAGGTACGAATCTGGCTCACCTTCAACAGTTTACACATCTCTTTCAGGACTTTGGACATGAAGCAGGTACCCTGGTCTGTTAGAATCTCTTCCACAATGCCCACTCGGCTGAAAAGCAGGAGGAATGTCTCTCTGGCCACTGCTTTTAGCAGTTGCTGCTCGTAGGGGTATGGCCTCTGGATATCGAGTAGCATAATCCAGGATTACCAAAATGTATCGATGGCCCCGGCTGGATTTTGGCCAGTTGCCCCATGATGTCCATTGCAATTCTGTGGAAGGGAGTCTCAATAATGGGTTAAAGGAACCAATGGGTTGCGATAGTTTACCTTGGGGCTGGTCTTCTGGCAAGTGGCACACTGTCTGCAGTACTCTTCAACAGCTCGCTTCACCCCTGGCCAGTAAAACCTCCTCAGGATGTGTTCGTATGTCTTCTCTGCTCCCAGGTGGGCACCCAAGAGATGGGAGTGAGCCAAATACAACACTCTGGAGATATAGGGTTTAGGTACTAGGAGCTGCTCAACAACCTCCCCTTCAATCTTAATGACTCGGTACAGCAAGTTATTTTTTAACAGCAAAATGTGGATAAGTTAGTTCACTCACCCCTTCTAGTAACTGGTCATCCACAGCCTTGATGCTTTTCCAAGCATGTTCAAGGTTAGGGTCTTGCACCCTTCAGGTGCCAAACTGCCCAGGTCTAACCCTTTTCACATGCCTCTCTGCTTGGGGGAACTCAGAGAAGTCTCCACCATTTGAGGGAGTTTTTCTGCTTCATCTTCCAGAGGGATATTTACTACACCGCTTTCTGGAGTCACCGACTCCCTCCCTGACTGCTGGTCTGAAGGTGCTGCAAACACCCGGAAGGACTGAGGTATTTCGGTACTTCGCTTTTAGGCCTTGGTCGGGTTTTTCTGGGTTCTAGAGGCCAATAACGCTCATACACTGGGCAGTCCCTACCTAACAGAACTGGTACTGGCAGGCCGTCAACCACCCCAGCTTTGAGAGTACATCCTCCTCTGGGGGTTATCATCTCAACCTGTACAGTTGGGTAGCTCTTCCTATCTCCATGAATGCAGGACACCACTATGGAGGGGCCTTTTGGCCCCAGTGCATATTCAGGGCCGTACTAGGGTAACAAACACTTCCTGAGTC
This sequence comes from Cyprinus carpio, assembly GCF_018340385.1. Lineage (NCBI taxonomy): Eukaryota > Metazoa > Chordata > Actinopteri > Cypriniformes > Cyprinidae > Cyprinus > Cyprinus carpio. The sequence goes on from NC_056595.1 coordinate 18,284,952, forward strand.
CAGAAGGGCTTCGGTGTCTTGGTTGTTGTGGCCACTCTTACAGGAATTCGGGGGGCTGTTGTCCCTTGGCTTGCCCAACAGGTCATCCCGTAGTGACAAGCTTTATTACCAGAGTCTGCCGAAGGCATGGATTCTTCCCTTCCTGGACAGCCCCCAGGAGAGGTTGACCTTCCTGTCCACAGGAGTAACACCTTCGTGGGGTTTGGCTGCTGGTTGGCTGCCAGAGAGGTGGGTTTGGGGCCTGGGCTGGCGTTACTGACCTTACCAACTGAGAGTCCCCCTGGTTCTTTGGTGGCCCTCCTCTTTCTCCTCTGGTACTTGGACGGCCCATTCTCGAGGGATCCTGACGATTCACTTTCATTACCTCGACCGTCACTTGATGGTTTTCTAATAGGGCTGTCAGAGTTTCAACATCAGCAGGACTGGTTTGTGCGGCATAGCGCTTGGCCTCAGCTGGCAGGGAGCGAATGCAACGGTCCAGCACAATTCTTTCCACCACTGTGGGGTCGTCCCCTGTAGTGAGCCATGCTTTTGTTAGTCGGGTCAGTGAGGCTATTTGAGGTCTAACTGGCTGGGTCGGATCAAAAGTCCAGGCGTGAAAACGTTGGGCACGAGCAGGGAGGCTATGCCCGTAGTGGGACAAGATGGCCCCCTTTAACTTCACATAATCAGCAGCATCTTTAGCAGGTAGATCTTGACATTCTCTTTGTGTTTATCCTGTCAAAAAAGGTGCCAACAGGGTGCCCCAGTCACCTTCAGGCCATTTCTCTCTGATGGCAGTTCTCTCAAACACCTCCAGATAAGCTTCAACATCATCGTCGGGTGTCTGCTTAGTGAGGAGCCTCGCTGGGTCTATTGTGGCCCTGGTTTTGGACAGGGACTTGACACATTGTGGTAAACTGCCTCTCTGAGGGCACCTATCTCCTCCCTCTGTTTGGCATGGCTAACCATCAAGGCATTAATGGCAGCTTCCATTCTGTCCTTATCTGGGTATAGTTTTGTGGCCACTTAAGCGCCGACCTCTATGCCCGCATTCTCCACCAACTGTGGGCTCCTAGGGTGAAATTAGGTTTTAGTTGCCACAAAAAACACAACCACAAGAAAAGGCAGATGCAGCATTAGTAACAAAAACTGAGGCTTTTTATTCAGCCAAGGAAAATGGAGGGTCCAAAAAAGAAATCTAAATGCAAACTTAAAGTTTCTTCCCAGTCTGGGGTATCTTCTTTATCTTTGTTGTAGGTGGTTCACTCTGTCCATTTCATGGCAGGGCCACCTTAGAAAGGGAGAGACACAGAGCATAGAAAAAGCAGGTCAGTAAGCAACATGTAACAAAATTCACCCGCTTTGCTCTGCAGCCAGTTGTCTTCAGTTCCTCTTCAGCTTGTCCACTCTAGACCATCCAAAGGTTTCAGCACCTTCTCCTGTGGCCACCCACCCAGACTGAAGCAGAGATCCTAACTTTATGACGACCTCCATCAGGTCATCATTTGACTACAGCTGTGAGTGGTTCCAGGTCTGAAGGGTGAGCAAGTGGAATTCAGTAAGTACTCCCATGATTGGGATGACCTTTCCTAGCCGGGGGTACCTTTCCCCTGCTCTCTCTGTTCTGAGGTTTCTCCTGTCTCCCATATTGGCTTTGCCTACAAAATTTATAGCTTAGGTGTGTGTGCAGAAGTCAAAACAATCTCAAATAGAAATATGCTGACATTGTGGTTTTTGATCCCAAGTACGTGGTTTTTCCCTCTCCATGATGGATGGCACATGCTATTAAAAGCCTGCAACTATGACCAAAACTAGACACATCAACCACAACCCAAACCCGTAGCTATGCGTGTGCTGGATTCATACTTTATTTGCTAGCTTCAGACCGGCCAATGTTTCCAAGCAGGCATCATCATATGCTATACATTTTTATATTTTTCTCTTAAAAAAACTCAAAATTACTCAGAACTGTCAGCCTGTCTGTCCAGGGCCACAAACATCGATTTCTTTGAAGACTTCCTGCACACAGATCTGCAGTGTTTTTTGTGTCCGTGGAGCATTGACTTCTTACTTCGACTTCAACAAAGAAATACAGAAAGCCCCAGAACAAGTCTTTCCCATACGGACAAAGCCATGGCAGCACATCTAGACAAAAAGAAATAGTGTTTTTGGTCTTAGCATTGCTTTTTTTTAATCTTTGAATTGCTGGAGGTTTTCAAATTGTATATTGTAATCTTTTGCTTAACATATTAACAGAAGGGAGTTTGTTCTCTTCTTTCTTTCTTTTGTTTGGTTTTGTCTTTTTAATTGAGGTATTGTCTCTATTTTTTAATATAAATTATTATTATTATTATTAATATTATTATCATTATTCTTCTTTTTTTTTTTTTATTATTATTAATCAATAATTTTTTGAAGGGTTGAGTTTAGTTTAGGGATTGTTTATGCTTTTTTTATGGTAAAGTTTAGGTTTAGACTAAAGACCTTTTTAAGACCAAATTTGTTTTTTTTGGGGTAATTGGTAGGGAACAGGATAACAATACCGTGTATTGTACACAATACCAAGTAATAGAAACATTTTTTCGGGTAATAAATGGAAGTTAACGGGATACCAGGTGATCCTGAATACAAGTACTACAAATCTTAATTAAATGGAAAAATGAAATAGAAAATGAAAAACTATATGGACATTAAAAGAAAGCCCAAAGACACAGAGACAAAACAACAAAATTATTAAAACTGTAACAAAAATTAAATATAAATGTAAATGTCGAGGGAGCACACAATGAGCTCTATTAGCAACACTTAAAAGTTTGGAAATACAACTTCTAACAGATCTCCATTCCTTTTTAACTGCATAAAAAAGCTGAAGGCTTGAATATGTCTGCTACCAAACACTAGAACATGGAAATATGAAAATACAAACTACAAAAAAAAAAAAAAAAAGATTCATCTATCAAGATACATTCAAGCAAAATGACATAAGAAGTCTTGTTTTGAGTTCATGAATAAAACAAGAACAAATACCTGCCAGTGTGCTCAGAAAAATCTTATTTCAAAGGGAAATTTTGTTTTCATACCCCAATGACAGATATTTAATCTTGTTTTAAGTGTAAATTTGAATAAATCAATAAAACTTAATATGTTTATATTGCATTTCTGCTCCAATTATTATTATTCTTTTTTTTTTAAGGGTTAGGGTTATGATCCGTAGAGACAATGGTTAGGTGCTAAGATTTGGTCTTAAGTAGTATATGTGAGTATTGTTATAAAAGCACCACTAGAATGGTATAGAACACAATACTAAATACTGTACGTGAACGCTTTATAAGCACTTTATAATTATAAGCACTCTGCAGGTAAACATTTTTTTCGACCACAATTTACTATTTTTTTTAAAATGTAAATACTATGGTACATAATACCGATAACCTATTAAAGTATCACGTGATTAGCATCTGATACCAGCGCTGTACTATGGCGCTGCCAGAGTAGGCAACTTTTTTTTATTTTTATTTTTTTTAATAGAGAAACTTGCTTTTTGTTTTTGAACGTCTTGGGGGTGTGTTGTTATTTTGTTCATGTTTGTTTCTGTTTATGGCTTTGTCTATTTATGAATCCCATAACATGTGTCGTTTGTTTAGTTGCCAGGCAAATAAACAAGGGTTGATGCTTTATTTGGCTGATAAATTGCATTACCTGCTTTGTACATTAGGCGCTGTTATCCACTAGATGGCGCACACGTAACACAATATAGTTAGTAGGGAGAAGAATATTTTTCCCAATATTGATTATTTCCATTCAATTACAGGTTGGCTAAATCTTTGAAACCTCAAAAACGTCTAAAAAAACACCATTATAGACACTATATTTATAGTATCCCACACAAGAGAGAAAGTCATAGATTCAGAATGACAAGAGAGTGAGAAATTATGACAGAATTTCCCTTTTTGTGTTAACTATTTCTTTAATGATTCAGCTTAAATATGATTAAATACAGTCCAATCTGTTACAGAGAAAAGGCTGTATGTTTGTGTTGAAAATGTCCAAAAATTGCATTTTAATTTTAAAGTTAAACAAAGTGATTAAGAAATCTCTTAATATTCACAGAATCTAAAGGGTATCTGTTTTTTGTTGTTGTTGTTTTTGCTTAAATATAAACATAATATACATTCGCTTTTTATAGAAAGATGTATTCATAAATAAATAGATAGATATGCAGTATTTTCTCAGCTCCTGTTGACTCAGTCTATTATCTCCTTCAGACCTGGATGAAAAATTATCATTTTATGAGTGTTTCATCAGGACATAAGCATAATATTAAGATGTTATATTAATTTTAGCGGTGTACCTTTCAGGCGGTCTTTAATCCAGCACACTTCACACTTTAGTTGCCGGAGGTATTCTTGCTTTCGTCACATCCTTATAGCAGTTCACTCCAACACGAGTGGGGCGACGATCTGAAAGAGAGACCGAGATTATAATCTCCTTGTATGTATTTCTTTCTTCTGCTGAACACAAATGCAAATATTTTGAGGATTACCACCAACCAAACAGTTTTGGTTCCCATTGACAGGTTAGGAACTACATGATTTGCATTTTTGGGCGTATTATGCCTTTAAAAATCAATACTAGGGTGCTGGATTATGAAAATATGTTGGCGTTTTAAATTATATGAATCATAAATTCAATATCTGAGTATAAATGTAACAAAAAAATAGTTCATTAAAATCAAAAGTTCCATCAGAACAAACTGCATTATAAAAGTACTAATTCAGTAATAAAAAAATCTCAAAACTTACAGTTGACTTGCTGCGCAGTAACACACACAAGAACCATGATCATCATCAGAGCTAATTTTCAACAGAGCTGCATGATGTTTTAAAATATTCAGATAACCACAAGAGGAACATTTCTGCAGGTTAGCTTCTGTTTTGAAGATGCTATCTAGTCTCAAGTCTATTTATATGGTATTTTTTAAAGACAAGATGCTTACTTCCTTTGCATGTCTAATCAGTAAGAGTATTAAAAATAAATTGGGAGAAAAAGGTTTTTTCAATTTTTTATGAATTTTTATATTTTGATGATTGAAACTCTGAGACAAGAGTATTACAGTAAAATATACACTTTAGCAAAAAATAAGTCGAAAAATTTTATGTTAGGTTTATAGACATTTTCTTTAACCCTACCTGTGAAAAATCAGTATGGAAAATTTCTTCATATAAACACAATACATTGGACCCTATTTTTTTAAAACAGACATTTCTTTGTATAGTCTAACACATAAAAAAAATTTGAAAAGAAGAATTAATAAATTGGTCCATGATTAAAAGTTTCCAAGACCACTGACTTTATTATGACCTTTATATAACAGAGAAAAAAAGAAGAAGAAAAAAAAGATTCTGTTGAATAAAAATCAACCTCTGGGACATAAAAAGTGCCTGAAGTTGAAGAGACATCTAACTGTTATGTTTTCAATATTTAATGTGGATTATGATGAGAATTTGGTAATTAAGCTGAGAAGTCAAACATACATATGGAAATTAGACACAAGAAAACAGACTTCCTCATTGTCAGCATTCAAGTTCATACTGTACCATATTACTCATGCTACATAACATTTGATTATGGATGAAATATACATAATCAGTAGTGCAAGGTAACCTGCAAACAGCCACAAAGAAAAGATTAAAGATGCTAAAGAGAAAAGATGTCTTCATGTCTGAGGAAGGACCTCTTTGCACACATTCAGAAACATCAACCACAAACAAAACCAGTAGATGCTGATGACAATTTATTTGTAGTTTCAGATCGCAGTTGTTCATTTGCATCATCAAATGAAAAAATAAAAATAAAAAATACAAATCAGTGTAAAATTCACTCAGACTTGAGTCAGCCTTCTTGACACGGGAGTGCAAGTCCATTATCAGTACATTGAAATATATACATGAAATATATTTCAATGTGAAATATAATGCATGCTAATATTTAATTTAAACCACATTTGTTCTGAAACAGTTTCATTATAATTCAGTTTCTGAATAAACTAAGAACTGTCACTGTCAAATTGCCCTATGTATATTTGACAACATAATATTTTAAATATTCAATTTAATTATGCAAAATTACAGTTTTTTTTCTAAATACAACAGTGTCTTAGAGATGTGTTCTCATTACTTTTGGACACTGAGGATTCACGAGCTGCCAGTTGTTTGTGAAGATCCTCCCACAGTAGAGTTTGGTCTCTAATGAATGATGTTGGTGGTGGTGGCATGGCGTTTATTTCTTTGAGCTTTGCTGTAAAAAAAAAAAAAAGTGAACACAGGAAACCTATACCAAACACGTCAGTGTGAACACTTTATAAGCTTTTCATGTTATGTTTCACCATACTTATGGTTTAACTTACATTAACTGCAAAACTTTTCTCTGCACCCATTGTTGTTTCCAGTCGCTGCAGAAATCTCCTCGTGCAGTATGAAAGCTTACAAAGAGAGTGAAAAAGGTGAAAACACAAATATAACATCAGATGCTGTTGATCTGTTTTCTTTAGAGAGGAACAGTGATTATTACATGATGGCCTTCACACATGGAAGACTTTTCTCTTGCATCCTGTAACCGATGATGGGTTCTTTCAACTTTGCTGTGGAGACTTGAGTACAGCATGAGTACACCATTTCAGCATCTGCTAAGACAGAAGATCTAGGTAAAACTGAATAATGTGTATTGTCCCATCAGATAGAATAATATACAAACAGTATAAAGCGCTTTACCTGCTATAGTCCAGATCACAGATGCAATAACAACAACTACTAAACTCCTCATGAGGATCCTTCGTGTCTCCATTGTCACGGTCGATCTTCAACTCTCACTTCTTGTGTCAGAGAGAATATATTCAAGACTCTTACTAGTTTGCCTTAAATAGTCAATACAGGGGAACTTAAAATGCATGGGCTACATCCTGTCCTTTGTGACCTCACTTATTTTTATAGATTATCTCATCATTGTTCTGTTTCATCATCTGGCTTTCTGTGTGATAGTACAGTAGGTCAAGTAAATGTCAAGTGCTAAATGTTATTATGTTATTATGCTAATATGTATATTTTGTTGGTGTTGTTTGTGTTATCTCTGTTTGATAGGGGGATATTCTTGCATGATATTTAATTTCTAACCTTGTTGTCAGTCATTTAAAGGGATAGATGATTTACTCACCCTTATGCCATCCTAGGTGTATATGACATTCTTCCATTAAATCACGGGGTAATTTTCATTTTTGTGTGAACTATTCCTTTAACTGATATAAATTCAGTGATTTATTTTTAATATGCCAATAGGACCATTCAGAGTATCAATAGAGTGTGTTTTTTATTCAGTAATTCAAATATATTGCAGGCCTATCTTGTTAGTTTTACAGTTGTCAAGTGAATCAAAAAAGGACGGAAGAGCTGACTGAAAAGGTTTGTTGGGGAGTTTTGATAGTTGGTGGGTTGGGTCAAGTTTTTCCATTTCACAATGCTGTCACACTTACTGTAGCTGCTCCATACTGTCAGATTCTTCTGAAATGATTTTTCAGCTTGTCATCATGACAGTGTTCTTTACTAAAAGATCGGAACACATCGCGCTCACGGAAAGTGCTTGAGAAACAGTGTCTCTTCCTCACTGCATTAAAAGAAATGACATAAGCGGTTTTCATAACGGCTGGCCAAATTAAAAAACAAAACTAAAATTAAATCATCTTGAGAGCAAGTTGGCCCCCTGGTGTTTTGGGGGCCCTACGCAGCTTGCGAACTTTGTGTATTGGGAAGATCGTCTCTGCATCCACTACTGGAAGGACGTTTTCAAAAATGAATGTATAAACATATTAAAATGAATACAAAAATATATCCAGATTTTAGCCTTTAATTTGTGCACGTAACATAAACTATCTATGGAATGTGTGAACACAGAGCCGTGGGAACTAGGGGTGCTGAGGGTTCTGCAGAGAGAAGAAAGCCCACACTCGTTGTGTGTGCATTGTAGCAATTATTCTCTTGATCTTATACTTCCAGATCGTTGCACGTGAAGTAAATCTTATAGCAGAAGGCTTATATTTTGTCCAGGGTGTTGCTGTTCTTGTTAAAGTATCGGCAAAACACAAACGGCTCTTTAATCATTGTTTGGCTGTGAAGATGTCATCGTCAACCTTTTGGGCTTATGCCCAATGAGATGGTGTGTGTGAACTAAAGCGATTCAGCGCTGTTGTTTAACATACCTGGTTATACTGACTACACTCGAAACTTTGAAGGAGGACAAAGGATTAAGAGGAGATACAAAAGCCAAAATACAAGCAAGCACTAAAAGGAAAAACTATCTTCAGTCTTCTTTGCTGTAAAGCACTTTTTGAGCCATGTGAGGCAGCGGCAAGGAGCCTGCAGAGTAAAAGACGAACACTCTTGAAGCCACAAGGAGTGTGAATCTGCTGATGGAGAGACTAAAGGCCTTGAGAGTTGACAACACAGTGGCAGAAATGATCAACCAAGTGGAAGACTGTGCTGCAAAGAATGGTATGAAAATGCTTAGAGATGATGAGTCCAGAGTAATTAGGACTCCCGCTTGCTATCACTATCCTATTGCTCAAAATGCATGCAGGTGTGTGTTTTTTTTACCAAAAAGTTACATAATGTACCTTTAACATTAGTTAATCATGGCTCTATGATTACATTTCTTCTTGGGAGCACTTTCTGATCAATGACAGAAAGTAACCTTCCCATTACGAGGCAATATTTCACTCCTTAAAGGTGCAGTGTGTAAATTCTAGCGACATCTAGTGGTATGGTTGCGAATTGCAACCAGCGGCTCAGTCCCCTGCTCACCCCTCCCTTTAGAGAAGCTACGGTGGATGACACAGGTAAAGATGTCGACGGTAAAGGGTGACGGTGACGTGACATTCAGACATAAAGACAGCAGAGAGCAATGAGAATTCTTTACAAAGGTAAATTAAGGAATTCTATTTACTTAATTATTCAATAAAGCGATGTTATTACAAATGTTAATGTACTTGTTATTCATTATGTCAGTGTTTTATTCACAAGAACAACAAAGTGATGAAACGCGCTCTGTAGAGCAGTGTGTCCGTTCAGGGCTACTGTAGAAACATGGTGGCGACTTCCATGTAAGGGGACCCGCGGTGTATGTAGATAAAAATTGCTCAATCTAAGGTAATAAAAACATAACGGTTTCTTAAGTAAGGTCTTTATACACTGTAAAAAAGGCTATGGGTTTTTATTATTCTAACCTCTATCTTAAATCTCTCCGTCTACAAGGTCGTCAAAAATGGCAAAAGGATACATCATTGATTTTGGACAGTTTAAAGATCGCCTTTTGGACAAAGTGTTGTGCGTGAATGAAAAAGTAAGTTTGAATCATTAATTATATAGTCGATGAGAGACTTATTCACCTAGCTTTGTATACAAGTTATTACGTCCGTGAGGCAGGGCCGTGGGAAGAGGTTTTAAGTTGGGGGTGCTGTAGTGGGAGGCAGAGCATGTGAGCGGAGTGGAGCGGTGAGAATCTCCGCTCATCGCTCACGGAACTGTTCACCCCTCCGCTCCCCCGCTCAAAGCTACATCAGGCCGCTCCGCTCATTATCGCTCAGCGCTCAACGCAGTTTGCTTCGCGCTCCACTCAAATCGCCCCCCCCCTCGGTCCAAAAAAAGAAAAAAAATCTATATATGACTTTTAGCTTAGACCACAGCCTTACTTCCTAAAGAACTAATGAGCAACAACATTTTTCAAATAGAAATGTTTTATTTCAAATTACAAATGACAAATTAGTCACAAAAATTCCTGTAAAATTAAACGAATAAATGGGCCTAATAATATAAATAAAAATTATATAAACAAAAATATACATAAACGTTTTAAATGTAAATTAACTATCAGGTCAACATTCTTATAACTGAACTTTTGCGCAGCGCGCAGGATTAAAATTTGAATTGGCTTATATCAATTGTACAAAAAAAAAAAAAAAAAAAAAACTGGTGCGCTATACAAATAAACTTGAATTGAATTGAATTGAATTGAAATTATATAAACAAAAATATACATAAACGTTTTAAAAGTAAATTAACTATTAGGCCAACATTCTTATAGCCTAACTGAACTTTTGCGCAGCGCGCAGGATTAAATTTTAAATTGGCTTATATCAATTGTACGAAAAAAAAAAAACTGCTGTAAAATTAAACGAATAAATGGGCCTAATAATATAAAATAAACATTATATAAACAAAAATATACATAAACGTTTTAAAAATAAAATTAACTTTTAGGCGAACATTCTTATAACCGAACTTTTGCGCAGCGCACGGGATTAAATTTTGAATTGGCTTATATCAATTGTACAAAAAAAAAAAAAAAAAAAAAAAAACTGCTGTAAAATTAAACGAATAAATGGACCCAATAATATAAATAAAAATTATATAAACAAAAATATACATAAACGTTTTAAAAGTAAATTAACTATTAGGCCAACATTCTTATAAATGAACTTTTGCGCAGCGCACAGGATTAAATTTTAAATTGGCTTATATCAGTTGTACAAAAAAACTGCTGTAAAATTAAACAAATTAATGGGCCTAATTATATAAATAAATCACTGTTAGTTCGTTTTTTAATAGTACACCTGTATGATTTCTCGTTTTCTTTTTTGAAGTACTTTTTGAACTCCCATTATTGAGCCAAGTTTTGAATGAAAATAGTCTGTTGATGACAGTAAAAGACAGATGGATTCTGGGTCAGGCTTGACTGAGCATGGTCGGTAATTGTTTTGAGTTGGTAGGTATTGTAGCGAGATAGGAGCAGGAAATAGAGCGACGCTCAGTCCTTTTAAAAATGCCGCTCTGCGCTAAGACCCGCCCGCTCGCGCTCCCCGCTCGCTCCCGCTCCACTCCGCTCACATGCTCTGGTGGGAGGTGCATTTTTAGCGTGTCAGGTGGACACCTCTTAATAATGTCTAAGTCTAATAACAAAGTAAACACACACTAATAAGAATTAAACATATTTATACCAATCTTGTAACCAGACTCCGTTGCACATAGCAGACACGTACAAATAGCCAAGATAGTTAAACAGCTCCAAAAAGGTTGTCGCGAACAGCGGACAAGAACATCCACAAAAGCAAATATTTTTAACAGCACATATAAGCCTACGTTATTTAAACTTATGGCTCTTTCAGGGCGCAGACACACACTCACAGAACACAGCTAATAAGAACATAAAACTTTCGTCGTGCTCTTTTTAGAAGCTGGTGTACCAAAAAAAATCCAAAATTATTTTCTGTGCCATTATGATATCTAGATACCTTCACGTTTTTTTAATTATTATTTTTATACCTTCACTGTTGCAACGTCTTCGCCTTGACGTTCAACCTGAGGTCAGTTGACAATGATGCATTCTGGCTGACCTCCCAGGGCGAGTTTTTTGGCGACCGTTATTTAGAATGTGTCACTTTATGGTTTCCATGGTGACGCGTCATTGCTTGTCAGGTGACACACCGCAACAACAACAGAGCTGAATGAATGATGATCTGCTTTTTATGTCATTTTTCCTTTTTATTCAAAATATTCACAAATTTGTTAGATATGGCATGAAATATCTGATATTCCGATTGTCAAATATATGCAAGTGGAAGTGTTTTAAAACACCTTTATAACGATCGCGTTAGTTGAGCTGTATGCGCGACGGCATCTTTGTGCCGCAGACGCAGTTCAGAGAATCGGATCTGTTGGATTTACAACACGTGAATTCATCCACTTCTCCCGAAATACATAAAAGTAAGTGGCTGGTGAACTGGGAGAAGAATAGAGTAAAGTTTAAAGTTACTTACACATGTGTATCTGATATGAATAAAACAACGTGTCTAATTATAATGGAAAGGATTATTATTGCCTCTTCCTTTGACATCAGTGTGTATTTTACAAACTCTAAATGTATTGTTTTTTTAGTACTAATATGTCTGAAACCTAAAATAAACATTATGTGGTTGAAAACACTGAAAAGTTGTGATATATGACAGCTCTGAACCTATGCTCTGAACGCGCCTCTCTCTGGCTCAGCGCCAGCCAACACGTGAAAGCACATTTGAATTTAGCAGTTGATCACGTCATGCACTGGGACCAGCCTAGACTGATCACACCGGTGTGATCGTACGTACGTGCGAAAGGGTCAATAATTATTTTAGTTGTGCTCAAAACCTCCTCGTTCATATACTTCTTAGGTTAATAACAAACAGGAGGATTTAAGAAATGTTTTAATACGTTTATGTATTTTTATTTTTTTTGCATCTGTCAGAGAGTGCTGTAATGTCTGCATTTTCCAACGGGGGTGCTGCATGTACTTCCCACGGCCATGCCGTGAGGTAACGATATCTATATTTGTATGTGTGTAAAATTGTAAACATTGTAACCCTGTTTATATGCTTATATACATATCTGGTGAGTGCTAGAGTAACATTTGTTGTTATTAGTACGAGTTAAGTTCCCGTTTGAAACAGGGTTCGCTGCATTTCTTTATATCTAACGGGTATACTGTTATAAACATAACTTTCTAAGCGTATGCGCTCTCGTAGCTCATACAGAGTGACGCTTCACAAGCGGTACGGCTCTAATAAGGTGTCAAGTTACAGCTGTGCACTGCTTATAAGATACGAATTACACCTTGCCTTGTATTCTACATGTCTTTTGCTAATAATGTTCATGTTTAATTACTTAGCTTAATCTATTGTGCTGTTATAGCCAGTTTGTTATAATATTTTTACTATTATCATGTATATTAGCTATGTATATTCATGTTTATGTCACTGTTTCATTTTGTAGAAAAACCGCAGCCACGACCAAACAGTCTGTTGAGTGGTGACAATATATGGGTTAGTCTTATAAAACAAGTACATCTTCGTTTTGTCTCTAATCAGACAGTCTTCGGGGGGGGCAGTACGCTGGGCCGGTAAATAGTTCTATATGGTGAAGAGCTATAAAAGCAAACATTTTTACATACACCCCTGAAACATAGTTATGTATATTATATTGCATGTCTGTAAATAGATTATTACACATTGCACCTTTAAACTGATTTCCAGGGGCATTTTTTAAAATCTTTGTAAGGCTATTTTATTCTAACCTTATCAAACGCATGTGTCATCTTTTATGTCAAATTCTTAATTTATATTTATAAACTTTTTCAGTTTTTTTAAATTAAAAAATAAATTCAAGTAGAATAATAAAGACAAGAAATTGCAAATCAAATGAAATCATTATCAACAAAATACATATTTGCACTACAAAATATAAAACTGCCAGTAGGTGGTGACAAGTTGCCTTTGCCACAGTATCATTCCTTCAGTCAATCTGTTCAAAAGCCTGATTCGTGAAGCAATTACTAGAATAACTGATGATTCAGGAATGAAGCATGTGATTGTCTTACAGGAAGAGTTCTCTGTTAATTTACTCACCCTCAGACCATCCAAAATGTAGGTGACTTTTTTTTTCTTGAGTAGTAAAGTAAAGAACAGTAACAGTAAAGAAGAATTTTAACTGGAACTGTGGGCCTTGGTGATTTATAAAATGCAAGTCAGCAGCTGCCCGTTTCTGAGAATAACAAAAAGCAAATCAAGGAAGACAAAATTAATACCTGTGGCTCCTTATGATATAGTGAAGTCTTGTGAAGTGAACGATTGGTCTGTGCATGAAACTCACTGACAGTGAGTAGGGTAGAGTGGGGACTGGGTAATTTTCTTCTGTGAAACAAAAGTTTAATGTGTCCAGAAAAAGTTATCATAGTTTTAGTGACAATGACATAAATCATAAACCAAGTATGAAAAATGTCCAGAGTTTTCATGTTATTAGATTTTTAACAAAAATTACATTTGTACTAAGGGGGCGGTAAAATGGCCCCAGTCTGACAAAGCAATTTGCTTTATACATTTACAGTAAAATCAGAGTACAGCCAGTTTTATCTTAAAATTAAAAAGAATATTATCAATACTAATAAATTACTAAATTATAATAGCTTATTTAAAACAATATTGTTAGCTGATAACTTGAGGTCTTTTTTTTAAAAAAATATAAAGCCCAAACATTTTTATTCAACCACCTATAGAATACATCTGATGGACAAACAAAGGATTAAAAAACCCCCCGAACCTGTTTTAATTTATCCTATATCTGACAGTAAGATTCACAAGATCTACAAGTCATTACTTTTACAAATAACTGCATCAGCATTTCAAAAATATTTTGAAATGAGTATTTCAATGTTTTTCTATGAATCTATTAGTCTGCATTTATATTGCTTAATTCACATGTTTGACGTATCATATTTTGTCCCATCCATTGGTATGGTCATCACTGTGTTGATCACTGCAATTTTTAGAGTGATTCTGGAATTTATACGTGAATCACTTCTGAAACTTTGCAGCATATATGTCGGCATCGGTCCTCTTAGCAGCAGGAAAAACAAAATATTAATTCAAATTTGTATTTAGTTTTGAATGTCTTGTTTGGGGTTGTGTTGTTAATTTGTTCATGTTTATTTCTGTTTATGAATCCTGTAAGATGTATTATTTGTTTAGTTGTTAGTCTCTGGGGTTGACATTATTTTACTGATAAATTACATTACGAGCTACTCTGTGCATTAGGTGCTATTCTCCACTAGATGGAGACATACAATTGAAAGTAAAAGTATTTTATCTTTAAGAGATGAAGATAAGAGATATACACAAGAGAGATAGTCATATGGATCGTGAATGTCATGAAGGATGAGTAATGACAGAATTTTCCCCTTTTTTTGTGTGAACTATTTCTTTAATGATTCAGCATAAATATTATTAAATACAGTCCAAACTGTTACAGAGAAAAGGCTGGATGTTTGAGTGAAAGTAAGCAGCCCGAATGGTTATTTTTCAAAAATTGCATTTTATTTTGAAAGCAGATAAAGCTTTTAACACTCACATAAGCTAGAGGATCTAATAGTAGATACATAATTTATATTCTCTGTTTATAGATAGATGAAACGATATAAAGATAGATCTGCAGAATCTTCTAGGCCTCCATTGGCTCAGTCCATTATCTGCTCCAGACCTGGTGGAAAGATGATCATGTTATGAGTTTTTTCATCAGTGCATAAGCATCATATTAAAATGGTATATTAATGCTAGTGCTGTACCTTTCAGACGGTCTTTAATCCAGCGCGCTTTTGGATCAGAGCAGTACTTTTCCTTTTCTGTGTAGAATCTGCAGGACAGATGAAATAAAATGAACACAATATCATGCATATTAATGTCTGTGAAATAACACTGTAGAAAGAGCTTACATTATCGCATCCACACATGGACTCAGAGCATTCTGATGCTTGTATCCAATCAGTTTAATTGTAGAAGGTATTCTTGCTTTTGTCACATTCTTACAGCAGCTCACTCCATCTTGAATGGGACGACGATCTGAAAGAGAGACAGAGATTGATGTATCCAATCAGTTTAATTGTAGATGTATATGTGTGAAAACAAGATGATTGTGATTTTGATAAGGGCTCCATCAAAGAAAACAAAACTGTGGTATCGTTTATGCAATATATATAGCAATGGATTCACCAATATTAAAAGGATCAACCACATGTAACCCTGGGTTCATTTATTATTAATATTATAATTTATTTACATTTATTTATTTACTTATTTTTTTCTTGTGACAGAAGTGTTTCTATTTTTTTATAAACGAAATATACCCGTTCAGACATGTCTGTGTCAAGAACTTGTTTTTGATTTAATGTTATTGGTAAAAAAAAAAAAGGGACTTAATCCCGCCTAATATGAAGTAGGGCAACTGTGATTGGGCAGTGAGGATGTCAGTCAAGGGGTGAGAGACGAGTTGGGAAAAAAGAAGTGCGTAGGTGATGTTGTCGGCATGATAACAGAAAATGTGTTACTTTATTTTGTGGAAAACATAGTCATAACTGTATTGTTTAAGTGTTAACCAGCATATTATTCTATTGTGAAGTCAACGCGACGTGATTCAGAAGAAATGCAGGTTTTATGCTTGATCGCCATTACAGTATATTTTAGTTTATTCTGGGCTCGGCTAGAAACTTAAATCAAGTTTATCAATTGAATCAGCGCCTGTAAGCAGATCTAGAAGTGATCAGAGTGATTGCCAAAGACTGTTGCAATGAGGAAATCCAGTTAGCGCTCCTAATCGCCGATTGGTTAGGGGTTCCTCTGGCATCATGGGAGTGTCACCGAGTTTGCCGATCGATCACAGCCTCACGTGGACAGATCTGACGGGTGACTGGATCCTTGACCTCTTTCAAGTTCATTCAGGTACATTTTGTTTGTTTTATTTGTGCTCTTCGAGAGTGAAGTGGCCAGTTTAGATTTCACTTGGCCCCAACGCACTCCAGCTTCAGGCCTGCAACGGGGGGTTTGTGTGTGCACGTGAGTGAGTGTGGTGGGCCCACATTAAGCAGTTTTTTCTATTTTTGAACCATATAGTGGTTTAATATTCTGATTCATTGAAAGTATATCAGTAAAGGGTTACATTTGTATTTCTAACTGAATCTAAAGTTTGTTTACATACTGTATTTATAATTTAAGTTTTCTAAAGGAGACTGATATTTTGATTTACACTGATTGGTGACAAATTTGTACATCCAAAGGGAAAATAACTGAAGTTTAATTTGGAAGAGTGATTCAGTGAAAAACTCTTATTTTGATATTTGTGGAAAAAGTTTAACCCTTAAAGTGTGTTGTTGTCCAAAGGGAAAAAGAGTCAAAGCATGCACTGTATTTGAAGGTAAAAGTTTATTTATAAGTCGAGAGAACAGATTTTTGATTCATCTTTGATTCCTTTTATTTATTTTCTTTTAAATAAATTAATTGTATAATTCTGCTACATAGGGTGGTCACTTAAAGAGAATTGATAGGTAGCTATATTTTTGGAAAGCGATTCAGGTCAGCGTTGCACTTTGTAAGAAGAAGTATAAAAAGCAGGGTTACATTTTGATTTTAAGTAAAATCACGTCGAGAGACACAATTAGACAAATCTGGGTTCTAGCATCAACAATTCCAGAGTGTAGATACACCTAGGACTGAAGAGGGTGCTACATAAAGTGGGGGCTTGTCCGGGATTAATCACTGCTGTTATACTGCTTGAAAGTCGGTGCAAAGAAAATATTCTGCTTGCAGGAAAGCTGGTGTTCATGTGAGTGAGGAGAAAATGGATGCTGATGATTCTTTCTTACAAACTGAACTGGATGAATGGTGTCAGAAAGCAATAGTTGATCAGAAACATGCAGTGTTACTGTTGGAAGTGCCTGCAGATTTGGAGGTGACACACATTGAGCAAACTGTCCACACAGTCAAAGCTTTGGGAAGAGTGTGAGTCAGGGATTATAAAGAAGGGCCAACACCAGGGTTTCTACTTGTGCTGTGTGAGTGCAAAGAAGTGGATGATCCTTCTCACCTACATGTACAAGTAAAACCTGAAGGAGGTGGGAAGCCTTGGAAAATGGTTGCAGCAAAAAGTTCTGAGTCACCGCCTGCTGGGTTTGCTGAGAAACTATCAAAGCTGTTAGTACAGGAAGAAAAGTCTGTCTCTGATCTTCGAGTTTTCTTCACCCAGTTCAAATGCAGGATCTCCAGAAGCAATAATCCGTGCAGTGGGTGAGCTGCTGGAAAAGACTTTGAGACCTGTCAGTGATGGAAGTGCATACAGACGCTTGAGAACCTTTTCAGGTACTGTTCCTAGTCTAACAGGGGAAGAAGCCTTGGAGACCTGGATGGATCAAGCTAGAATGATGGTCATGGAGTGTGAATGCTCAGAGAAAGAGAAGTGTCGACATATCATTGAAAGCCTAAAGGGTTCAGCCCTGGATGTTGTGAACGCTATCAGATTTGCTAATCCAGATGCAACTTCCCTTCAGTATCTTGAGGCTTTGGAGGGTGCTTTTGGAATTTCTGAATCGGGAGAAGATTTATATTTTGCTTTCAGGTTGTTGAGGCAGAATCCTGATGAAGCACTTTCAGATTTCTTGAAGAGAATGGAAAAATCTTTGACAAGGGTAGCACAAAAAGGTGGGTTGCCTGGGAACAATGTCGACAGAACAAGAATTGAGCAGCTAATTCGAGGAGCTGTTGAATCCGACTTGTTGTTGCTTCAGTTGCGATTGAGAGAGAGACGAGAGAATCCACCTAATTTTTTAGTTCCCTTAAATGAAATCAGGGAGGCTGACGAAAGTGAAGCTGCCAGACATAGTCTGGGTTCCACTGCAAAACCTGTCCCTAGACCATGACAGAAACTGGCTGGTTTGGCTGTGGTGAGAGAACTGAAGGCTGAGATTCAAGAGCTGCGGACAAAAGTAACAGAGGGTCCTTCTAAAGTACCTGTGTCAGAGGTGAAGTCAAAGCCTGAACTAAGGAGGAGAGGAGGTGACACACCAGCAGATCTGGAGTCAAAGCCTGAACTAAGGAGGAGAGGAGGTGACACACCAGAGCTGGCTTCACTGAGTGTCAGGCAGTCATCACAGTCATCAAAAGAACCACAACCACCCGAGCAGGCTATTAAATCTGTGAAACCCAGGCTTGAAATAACTAAAGAAGATCACTTCTGTTACAAATGTGGGGAAGATGGCCACATCGCTCTAAGGTGCAAAGCTACTGAGAATTACAGCCTATTGATACAGAAGCTGGTGCGATCTTTACAAAAGGCCAGAAGTGAAAGGGTGGATCAGAGTGGTAAACACACTGGGGATAAAGCCATTTTTTTTCTCCCGGAAAAGCCAGACAGTTGTGGTTGAACAGAGTACCCTTTCTGCAGGGCTGGTGGGTCCAGCTCTGACAATTGCTATGAAGATCAATGGGCAGCCCTGTGAAGCCTTATTAGATAGTGGTTCTCAGGTGTTCTATTATCTTTGAGTCATGGTACTCAAAAAAATCTGTCATCAGTACCCATTTTCAGGCTTTTTGTTTGCCCTGATTATTTGCGGGGTCTTAGTGCAGCCAGTTACCCCTACAAAGTCTATGTCTTGGTAGATGTTTCCTTTCCAGCTTCTGTCATGGGTGTGGAAGAGACTGTTTCCATCCTTGCACTGTTTGTCCCGAACCCGAGGGCCCTGACCATGTGCCGGTAATCATTTGAAAACAAATGCAAGTTTTTTCCAACGTTTTATGGGACTTAATACAGCTGTCACACAAAGCCGTTAAGAAAATCATTCTAAATTCTGATTTTCCTGAGACAGATGTAGCACATGCTTTAAGAATTCAACTTCACAATGCAGAACTAATATCACAGACAAAACTTGTGAAGGAAAAAGCTGTTGACATACCTGCTGGAGAAGTGAAGTGGGCCGGGCCAGATGCTTGCGTTATCACATCAAGAGGAGAAATGTGTGCTGTTTGTTCAGTTGAGTAACAACAAAACCTATTGGAGAAGGAAATTTTCATGGTAGAATCCCCTTCAGATACTGCCTCCTGGACTTTTCCATTCTGCCTCTTCTGCTGTGGAGAAGAAAAAAGTCAGGGTGCTGATTAAGAATGAGACGTGTAAAGATATAACCATCCCAGTGGGAACAGTCATTGCTCATATGTTTCATACCGATGCCTGGTATTGTGTGACTGCAGCATCTGATGTCCCATCAAAACCCAAGAGGATTGATCCAAAGTTGTTTGATTTCAATCTGGAAGTCAACGATTCCAAAAGAGTGGGAAGAATGACTCCATCAGAAATTGTCTGAGAGAGGTAATGTCTTTTCGGTTGAGGAGTGGGATGTGGGACTGGCAAAGGATGTTAAACATCACATTCGTCTGAATGACTCTAAACCATTTAGAGAGAGATCTCAACGTATTGCTCCAGCTGATATTGACGATGTCCGTCGACACCTCAAAGACCTGTTAGCTGCGGGGATTATTAACCCTCTGAGGTATAAGGGGGTTTTGGGGGCCTGGAGAAGTTTTGACATGCCCTGACTTTTGTGCTTTTTTTCAGTTGCTTATAAACATGGCTAAAGTCTGAAAACACTGTATTCAGTACAAATTGGGCTACAATAATATGTAAATAGCATGTATGTACATGATTGTGTTTTTGAGAAAACAACGTTTTATGCATCGTTAGTGAAAAACTAAAATTTTGAAGTCACTGAAATAAAGTCATAAAAGACATACAGAACATTTGTTCACAAGACTGTCAAACCTGAAGCATGTAGTCTAGAATTTTTGCTTCAAAATGATGTGAAAATCATCTTGTTTACTCACTCACAGAAAGCAATAGATTGATTTAAATTTTCTAAGACACTTTTTGTTTAGAAAGGGCATATGCGAGTAGGTGTAATTGACCGTGAATATTTGTGTGATTCACACCTGAGAAGACAGAGGCCCGCATAATGAGCTGCATAATGAGTCTTTCAGCCAGGTATGTGACTAAGAGGGAAGAGTTACAATAAAGAATGTGACAAAATAAATGTATATATTTTTATGTTTGTAGTTTATTTAAAATATATTTAATTATCCCACAAAATAATTTGAGATTTCACTTGCAAGTGCAGTTTAAACCAGTTTATTAGGAACAATCAAAGCTGACTTTCAAAGCTGAATTTTTGCATCATTACCCAGTCACACGATCCTTCAGAAATCCTTCTAATATTCTGATTTTCTACTAAAAAAAAAAACCTTTATTGTTATTATTATGTTATATTATTATTAATGTTGAAAAGAGCTGAGAATATTTTTTTCAGTTTTGTTTTTTTTGATAAATTGAAAGAACAGCATGTGTTTTATATTTATCTATCACGTGTGTGCTAAATAAAAGTTTTAAGTTCTATATATACTGACTCCAAGCTTTGAATGGTCCTAGTGTATATTGTTACACTTGGAGTAAGACTGGATTGTAATGATGCTGAAAATTTAGCTTTGATCACAGGAATAAATTAAATTTAAAAATATATTCAAATAAAAAGCAGTTATTTTAAATATTAAAAATATTTCACAATATTACTGCTTGGGCAAACTGATATTGACTGGTATTGTGTGATGCTGAAGTATATAAATGATCATCACATAACTAGCATTTCCAAAGTGTATATTGTTTATGTGCTCTCAAATAAACTAAATTATAAACTGCATTATTAACATTATTTTGATGGTCACTGATTCTAGTAGTACAGTAGAAAATTTAGATGATGTGAATGAAACTTCATAATGTTTTCAATTGATTATATATTTAGTCAGGAATTATAGTTTGGAAAAAGTTCTGCTCTCCATGTTGGGCACACTGAATGCTGAAATTAGTACATGCATACAATTGCACTAAAAATGAGGCTACAGGATAATCACCTTATTTGGGAGAGAAGCCCGCTTGCCAATTGATTTGTGCTTTGGTACTTCCTCAGGGGGAGGAGAAAAACAGACATACCAGAAATATGTTGAAAACCTGAAGACAGATCTTCAGAAAGCCTACCGACTAGCTTCTGAGACTGCACTAAAAAATCATCAGAGGAACAAACATCTCTATGATCAAAAGGTGAAATACCAGAACATAGAGTCTGGAGACCGTGTGCTAATTCGAAATCTGAGTTTCACAGGAAAGCACAAACTGGAGGATAGGTGGAATTCGGCCCCATACATTCTTCTTGAAAAGCTTGAAAATTTATCTGTCTACAAACTCAAACCTGAGAAAGGCACAGGAGGAGTCGGGACAATGCACAGGGATCATCTCTTACCTATTGGAGATTCAGTATGGATACCAAACTTGGGTGAGAGACAAGAAGTTCCTCAAAGGCCAGTTGCCAGGTCTAGAGCTGCAAAAAAAACAAAAAAAAAAAAGCACTGAGAGAGGAAAAAACCTTGGAACACCCTGAAATGGCTGATAATTCCTCCGAAACTGAAGATGAAAGCTATGGGTACTATTCTCAAGACTGGTCTAGACAATGGACACCGATAATTCCTGATCCCCAGGAAAAGCTTGAAATGAAAGAGGACGAAGTAACTGCCCACACAAACAGTGAATCTCAATATTCAGGAGAAGAGAAAGTGATTAAGGAAACTTGTGAAACTGAGGATTCCAGAGAGAATATACACCCGATTGCAGACTGGGAAGAAGAAGGGATTTCAGAAGGTGAAGAAAAGAACTTTAGGAATGTGTCAGACTTGGAGGCTGAACCTTTGGAGCATCCGGAAAGGCGGTAGAAACCTGTGTCCAAGTTAAGCTATGATGAACTGGGTCAACTCAGTGAGAGACCCGTAACAGTTATACACAGATGAATAGTTATTGTGACGAGTCAGCT
The DNA here is from genome assembly GCF_018340385.1 of Cyprinus carpio. Lineage (NCBI taxonomy): Eukaryota > Metazoa > Chordata > Actinopteri > Cypriniformes > Cyprinidae > Cyprinus > Cyprinus carpio. The sequence goes on from NC_056595.1 coordinate 18,307,230, forward strand.
GCCTCCTCCCTGATAATCATCGGCACCCCGTCCTAAATCGCCGCCCTTCACCAGGCTCCCGACAGGGGTGGGTGTGTGAGAGAGGAGGGGCGCTGGACGAGTCAGGGCTGGCGCCGTGTGATGGGGCACACCTGAAGGAAATGGGGCCTCATCACCGCCACTGTTTAAGAGCCCAACGCGCCTCTCCTCGGGAGACCAGTCTCTTCCCCGTGCATGCACACTGGTGTCCTCGTGGGTCCAGGAAGGGTGCGTTGAGGCACTCCAGCGCCACTGAAGACGTGAGCTGCCGGACCCGCGGTCCGGAGGAGGACCGCACCCGTTTACATGGCCATCACGCCAGAATGCCAGGCCGTCCATCCCCTGCAGGCGCTGCGGCCAACGAGAAGGATGCGGTCGCTAGAAGGAGCCGCCACCCCTCGCGCCGCGGACCCAAGAGGGGAGCGCGTGCGGCCGCCAGACTCCGTCCCCTACCTGGACACTTCCCTCTGTGAACACTGCCAGACCCTCACGAACCCCGCAGCACGACGAGGACACCTGATTCCCTGTTGTGTTGGACACTCCTCCCCTTTTGGACACTTTATTCCCTCTTTTGGTTTATTTTCTGTTAATAAAAACCTCTCTGAGGCCTGACGCCACGCCCACTGTGTCTGTCGTTTGCTCCTCCCGTCACATTATCCATCTGCCAAATTCTTCAAAGATTTATTTACATTTATTTATTTACTTATTTTTTTTCTTGTGACAGAACTGTTTCTATTTTTTTTTTATAAACGAAATGTACCTTTTCAGACATGTCTGTGTCAAGAACTTGTTTTTGATTTAATGTTATTGGTAAAAAAAGGACTTAATCCTGCCTAATGTCAAGTAGGGCAACTGTGATTGGCCAGTGAGGATGTCAGTCAAGGGGTGAGAGAAGAGTTGGGAAAAAAGAAGTGCGTAGGTGATGTTGTCAGCATGATAACAGAAAATGTGTTACTTTATTTTGTGGAAAACATAGTCATAACTGTATTGTTTAAGTGTTAACCAGCATATTATTCTATTGTGAAGTCAACATGACGCCACAAAGGAGTCAACGTGATGCGATTCGGAAGAAATGCGGGTTTTATGCTTGATCGCCAGTGAGAAACATGAATCGCTGTTGAGAAACTTAAATCAAGTTTATCACTTGAATCAGCGCCTGTAAGAGAGCTTGAAGTGATCAGAGTGATTGCCAAAGACTGTTGTTGCATCGACTGAGAAGTGCAATGAGGAAATCCAGTTAGCGCTCCTAATCGCCGATTGGTTAGGGGTTCCTCTGGCATCACGGGAGTGTCATCGAGTTTGCCGATTGATCACAGCCTCACGTGGACTGATCTGACGGGTGACTGGATCCTTGAAAAAAAAAAATTTCTTCTTTTGTCTTCCACAGATGAAATAAAGTCATACAAGTTAGTAACGACATGAGGATGAGTAAATGATAACCGAATTTGCATTGTAGATTATGCCTCTAAACATCAATACTAGTCTGAAAACATGCTGGTTTGAATTGAATGAATAACAATGCAAAATCTGAGTGTAAATGGAAAAAAAAAAGTTAATTAAAAATCAGAGGATCCATATTAATAAAAACAAAAGGCATTATAGAAATACAAATCCAGTGATAACAAATCCTAAAACTTACAGTTAACTTGCTGCGCAGTAACACACGCAAGAACCATCATCATCAGAGCTGCATGATTGTTTTAAAATATTTAGATAACCAGACGAGGAAGATGTTTGCAGGCTAGCTTCTGTTTTGAAGATGCTACCTAGACTCAGGTCTTTTTATATGATATTTTTGAAAACAGGATATTCACTTCCTTTATTTCTCTAACCAGTAAGAGTAGCCTGCAGACCCCATGTGACAAAAGTGAAATTCACGATCACAGCAGTATGAGATCCTGCAAATATAGTGCTCTTCCTAAAATTTCCAATCATCAGCAGTACATGAAGAGACAGTGACATTGACTTTGGTATTGAAATATCGAGTGCTGCATGTTTAGTTACTTACAGTTGCCTAGTGCGCCAGTGAAACATCCCATGAGTGCGATCAGAACAGCAACAGTGATTAATCTAGAAGTCCATGCCATAGCTATTGGTGTCCAAATCAAATCAAAGGTAATTTGGATGTTGGTCAGTTAGCCGGTGTTGATTATGTAGGTAAGTTATCATGCGGAGGTCTTTTAAGTGATTCAGTAGCAGGCAGAAGGAAATATTGCATCACAAACTTAGCCACCACCCTTTTGAAATCATTGCCTCCAGTGATCATCGAAGCATTCACACCTCTCACCCACAAAACAGACAGTTTACCCATCAACATAATTTATGAGAAACTACACCCCCCCCCCCTAGAAAAAAATGCAATACAGGCAACAATTCATGAAATGAGTTAAGTGGTTAAATGAGTTTAGGGGTCAGTAACTTTAACTGAAAACGTACGTTTTAAGTTGAAGTGTTGAGTTTCTGATTTGGATGTAATTGGATTGTTCTTTATCTTAGAAAAAAAGTAATTGGATTGTTCTTTATCCTAGAAAAAACCTTTAATATTTACTTAGTTTTTTTTTTTTTTTTGGTTGTTGTTGGGTGGTGTTTTTTCTAAAAAACATTTCAACCACATTTTCATTTCAACATTTCACATTATGTATTGTGTGTTTTCACTATCATTCTTTGTAAGAAATTATGGTGGTAAAAATGAAACCAGTTTTGAAACGAATTGGCCAACTGCTTTGTCTTACATATAGTTAATATATAGCTAGAATTGTATGTGTCCTAAATACACACCATTGTTTGTTACTCAGATTTTTTTTATGAGTTTCATATTTGATGATTGAAAGTCTGAGTCAAGGATATTACAATAAAATGTACATTTTAAGAAAAAAAAAAAAAATTCAGTAAAAATTGGACAACATGCTGGTAATTTAATGTTTATTGTCATTTTCTTTAGCCCTAAAACGCGTAATACAAAATGTTCGGGAAAACACCTGTGACAAATCACTACAGAAAATTTTCTTATATTAGCATTACATCGAACCTTATTTTACAGACTTTGAATGTATAAATAAAAGACATTTAAAAAAGGATAATTTATAAATGAGGGCATAATTAAACGTTTCCACTTAGTTGTAATGTCACCTTCATATAAGTGATATAAAAAAAATATCTGTTGAATAAAAATCAATCCCTAGTACATTTAAGGGCCTGAAGCTGATGGAACATTTATCTATTGTGTTTTTTAATATCTAATGTGGTTTATGATGATATTTTGGTATTGACCTTAATTAAGCTGAGAAGTCAAACGTACATTAGTATGTGGAAAAAAAGTCACAAGAAAAATAAAAAAAGAGACTTTCTCACTGCCAGCACTCAAGTTTATACTGTACCAACTTACTCATGCTACAGTACATAACATTTGTTTATGAATGAAATGTACATAATCAATAGTAGAAATTACAATTAATAGTGCATAGCCAGCAACCAGCCATGAAGAAAAGAATAAAGATGCTAAAGAGAAAAGATGTCTTCATGTCTGAGGAAGGACCTCTTGCACACATTCAGAAACATCAACCACAAACAAAACCAGTAAATGCTGATCACAGTTTATTTGTAGTTTCAGATTGCAGTTGTTCATGTGCATCTTCAGATGAAAAAAAATTCCAGGTTTGTTCTCATACAAATCAGTCTAAAATTTACTCAGACTAGTGTCAGCCTTCTTAACACATGAGTTAATAACACAAATTCATAACCAGTACATTAAATGAAATATATTTCAATGTGTGTTATTCTAGAACAGTTTTACTGTAATTCAGTGTCTGAATAAATTAAGAACTGTCACTGTCAAATTGCCCTACATGTACAGTATATGACTGTAAAATATTAAATTTTATATATTAAAAAATGTTCAAAATAGAACAGCAAAATCTCTTAAACTTCTAGTTTTGAAATGCATAACTACTTAGAAATGTGTTTTCATTATGAGTTTATTTTTTGATGTTCATGATTGGTGAACTGTCAGTTGCTTGTGTAGACCCTCTCACTCGAGTTTGGCCACTAATAGATGATGCTGGTGATGGCGTGGAAGTCAGGTGTTTGTTTCTTTGAGCTCTACTAAATGCATCACAATACGCTTTATAAGCTTTTTATGTTGTTACAAATACTGTGATGTCACACCACACTTTTTGGCTTCAACTAACTGCTCAGCTTTCTTCTTCACTCATCGTTGTCTAGGATCACAGAAGAACTCTCCCCATTCAGTCTATAAATATAACATCAGATGCTGTTGATCTCTAATCATGTCATGTTTTCTTTAGAAAGGGGCTATGATTATTACATGACAGCCTTCAAACATGGAAGACTTTAATTTTGCCTCCTGAAACTGATGATGGGTTCGGTCACCTTTGCTTTGGAGACTTTAGTACAGCATTATTTCACCTTATCTTGTGCTAAGATAGAAGAACCAAGTAAGCCTCAATATTCTGCATCCTTCCATCAGATAGAATAATGTATTATTAACAGTTAAAGCACTTTACCTGTATAGTCCAGATCACAGATGCAATAACAACAACTGCTAAACTCCTCATGAGGATCCTTCAACTCTCACTTCTTGTGTCAGAGAGAATATATTCAAGACTCTTACTAGTTCGTCTTAAATAGTCAATACAGGGGAACTTAAAATGCATGGGCTACATCCTGTCCTTTGTGACCTCACTTATTTTTATAGATTATCTCATCATTGTTCTGTTTCATCATCTGGCTTTCCGTGTAATAGTACAGTAGGTCAAGTAAATGTCAAGTGCTAAATTAATATATATGTAAATGTTGATGGTGGAATCTCTGTTTGATAGGGGGATATTCTTGCATGATATTTAATTTCTAACCTTGTTGTCAGTCATTTAAAGGGATAGTTCACCCAAAAATGAAAATTACCCCAAGATTTACTCACCCTCATGCCATCCTAGGTGTATATGACATTCTTCCATTAAATCACGGGGGTAATTTTCATTTTTGTGTGAACTTTCCCTTTAACTGATATAAATTTATTTTCAATATGCCAATAGGACCATTCAGCATATCAGTAGAGAGTGTTTTTTATTCAGTAATTCAAATATATTGCAGGCCTATCTTGTTAGTTTTACAGTTGTCAAGTGAATCAAAAAAGGAAGGAAGAGCTGACTGAAAAGGTTTGTTGGGGAGTTTTGATAGTTGGTGGGTTTGGGTCAAGTTTTTCCATTTCACAATGCTGTCACACTTACTGTAGCTGCTCCATACTGTCAGATTCTTCTGAAATGATTTTTCAGCTTGTCATCATGACAGTGTTCTTTACTAAAAGATCGGAAACACATCGCGCTCACGGAAAGTGCTTGAGAAAACAGTGTCTCTTCCTCACTGCATTAAAAGAAATGACATAAGCAGTTTTCATAACGGCTGGCCAAATTAAAAAACAAAACTAAAATTAAATCATCTTTGAGAGCAAGTTGGCCCCCTGGTGTTTTGGGGGCCCTACGAACTTTGCGTATTGGGAAGATCGTTTCTGCATCCACTACTGGAAGGACGTTTTCAAAAATGAATGTATAAACATATTAAAATGAATACAAAAATATATCCAGATTTTAGCCTTTAATTTGTGCACGTAACATAAACTATCTATGGAATGTGTGAACACAGAGCCGTGGGAACTAGGGGTGCTGAGGGTTCTGCAGAGAGAAGAAAGCCCACACTCGTTGTATGTGCATTGTAGCAATTATTCTCTTGATCTTATACTTCCAGACGTTGCACGTGAAGTAAATCTTATAGCAGAAGGCTTATATTTTGTCCAGGGTGTTGCTGTTCTTGTTAAAGCATCGGCAAAACACAAACGGCTCTTTAATCATTGTTTGGCTGTGAAGATGTCATCGTCAACCTTTTGGGATTATGCCCAATGAGATGGTGTGTGTGAACTAAAGCGATTCAGCGCTGTTGTTTAACATACCTGGTTATACTGACTACACTCGAAACTTTGAAGGAGGACAAAGGATTAAGAGGAGATACAAAAGCCAAAATACAAGCAAGCACTAAAAGGAAAAACTATCTTCAGTCTTCTTTGCTGTAAAGCACTTTTTGAGCCATGTGAGGCAGCGGCAAGGAGCCTGCAGAGTAAAAGACGAACACTCTTGAAGCCACAGAATGTGTGAATCTGCTGATGGAGAGACTAAAGGCCTTGAGAGTTGACAACACAGTGGCAGAAATGATCAACCAAGTGAAAGACTGTGCTGCAAAGAATGGTATGAAAATGCTTAGAGATGATGAGTCCAGAGTAATTAGGACTCCCGCTTGCTATCACTATCCTATTGCTCAAAATGCATGCAGTTTTAAAATTATTATTTTTTTAATTACATTTGTACTAAGTGGGCGGTAAAATGGCCCCAGTCTGACAAAGCAATTTGCTTTATACATTTACAGTAAAATCAGAGTACAGCCAGTTTTATCTTAAAATTAAAAAGAATATTATCAATACTTATGAATTACTAAATTATAATAACTTATTTGAAAAATATTGTTAGCTGATAACTTGAGGTCTTTTTTTAAATATAAAGCCCAAACATTTTTATTCAACCACCTAGTTAGAATCCATCTGATGGACAAACAAAGGATTAAAAAAAACCTGATTAATTTCTGAACCTGTTTTAATTTATCCTATATCTGACAGTAAGATTCACAAGATCTACAAGTCATTACTTTTACAAATAACTGCATCAGCATTTCAAAAATATTTTGGAATTAATATTTGAATGTTTTTCTATGAATCTATTAGTCTGCATTTATATTGCTTAATTCACATGTTTGACGTATCATATTTTGTCCCAGCCATTGCTATGGTCATCACTGTGTTGATCACTGCAATTTTTAGAGTGATTTTGGCATTTATACGTGAATCACTTCTGAAACTTTGCAGCATATATGTCGGCATTGTTCCTCGTAGCAGCAGGAAAAACAAAATATTAATTCGAATTTGTATTTGGTTTTGAATGTCTTGTTCGGGTTGTGTTGTTAATTTGTTCATGTTTACTTCTGTTTTTGAATCCCGTAAAATGTATTATTTGTTTAGTTGTTAGTCAACTACTCTCTGGGGTTGACATTATTTTACTGATAAATTACATTACGAGCTACTCTGTGCATTAGGTGCTATTCTCCACTGGATGGAGACATACAATTGATGTAACACAATATAGTTAGCTGGCAGAGGAATATTTAACCTAATATTAATTATTTCCATTCAGTAACAGATGGATAAAATTTTTGAAGCCTCAAAAAGAACAACATTATAAAGTAAAATTATTTTATCTTTATAAGAGATATACACAAGAGAGATAGTCATATGGATCGTGAATGTCATGAAGGATGAGTAATGACAGAATTCCCCCCCCCTTTTTTTGTGTGAACTATTTCTTTAATGATTCAGCATAAATATGATTAAATACAGTCCAAACTGTTACAGAGAAAAGGCTGGATGTTTGAGTGAAAGTAAGTAGCCCGAATGGTTATTTTTCAAAAATTGCATTTTATTTTGAAAGCAGATAAAGCTTTTAACATTCACATAAGCTAGAGGATCTAATAGTAGATACATAATATATATTCTTTGTTTATAGATGGATGAAATGATATAAAAGATAGATCTGCAGAATCTTGTAGGCCTCTATTGGCTCAGTCCATTATCTGCTCCAGACCTGGTGGAAAGATGATCATGTTATGAGTTTTTTCATCAGTGCATAAGCATCATATTAAAATGTTATATTAATGCTAGTGCTGTACCTTTCAGACGGTCTTTAATCCAGCGCACTTTTGGATCAGAGCAGTACTTTTCCTTCTCTGTGTAAAATCTGCAGGACAGATGAAATAAAATGAACACAATATCATGCATATTAATGTCTGTGAAATAACACTGTAGAAAGAGCTTACATTATCGCATCCACACATGGACTCAGAGCATTCTGATGCTTGTATCCAATCAGTTTAATTGCAGGAGGTATTCTTGCTTTCGACACCTCCTTACAGCAGCTCACTCCAACACGAGTGGGACGACGATCTGAAAGAGAGAACGAGATTGAAATCTTATATTGTGTGCATACTGTATATGTGTGAAAACAAGATGATCATGATTTTGATAAGGGCTCCATCAAAGAAAACGAAACTGTGGTATCGTTTGTGCAATATATATAGCAATGTATTAACCAACATTAAAAGGATCATCCACATAAAAAATGGAAATTCTGTCATCCTTTACTCACTCTCATGTATTTCCAAACTTGTATGCTTTTCTTTCTTCTGCTTAACACAAATTAAGATATTTAAAAAAATGTTGGTAACCAATCAATTTTGGTTCTCATTGAAATGTATTATATTTTTGGTCCATATAATGGAAGTCAATAGGAACCGAAACATGAGGATGAGTAAATGATAACCGAATTTGCATTGTAGATTATGCCTCTAAACATCAATACTAGTCTGAAAACATGCTGGTTTGAATTAAATGAACAATGCAAAATCTGAGTGTAAATGGAAAAAAAAAGTTAATTAAAAATCAGAGGATCCATAATAATAAAAACAAAATGCATTATAGAAATACAAATCCTAAAACTTACAGTTGACTTGCTGCGCAGTAACACACGCAAGAACCATCATCATCAGAGCTAACTTCCAGCAGAGCTGCATGATGTTGTAAAATATTTAGATAACCAGACGAGGAAGATGTTTGCAGGCGAACTTCTGTTTTGAAGATGCTACCTAGACTCAGGTCTTTTTATATGATATTTTTGAAGACAGGATATTCACTTCCTTTATTTCTCTAACCAGTAAGAGTACTCTGCAGACCTCATGTGACAAAAGTGAAATTCATGATCACAGCAGTATGAGATCCTGCAAATATAGTGCTCTTCCTAAGATTTCTAATCATCAGCAGTACATGAAGAGACAGTGACATTGACTTTGGTATTGAAATATCGAGTGCTGCATGTTTAGTTACTTACAGTTGCCTAGTGCGCCAGTGAAACATCCCATGAGTGCGATCAGAACAGCAACAGTGATTAATCTAGAAGTCCATGCCATAGCTATTGGTGTCCAAATCAAATCAAAGGTAATTTGGATGTTGGTCAGTTAGCCGGTGTTGATTATGTAGGTAAGTTATCATGCGGAGGTCTTTTAAGTGATGTACAGTAGCAGGCAGAAGGAAATATTGCGTCACAAACTTACCACCAGCCTTTTGAAATCATTGCCTCCAGTGATCATCGAAGCATTCACACCTCTCACCCACAAAACAGACAGTTTACCCATCAACATAATTTATGAGAAACTACATCCCCCCCCCTAGAAAAAAATGCAAAACAGGCAACAATTCATGAAATGAGTTGTGGTTTAATGAGTTTAGGGGTCAATAACTTTAACTGAAAACGTATGTTTTAAGATGAAGTGTTGAGTTTCTGATTTGGATGTAATTAGATGTTCTTTATCTTAGAAAAAAAAAAACCTTTAATATTTACATCATTTTAATTGGGTGTTTCGTCAACTATGAGCATTTTTGTTTCTGTGGATTGTTGTTGGTGTTTTTTCTGAAAAACATTTCAACCACATTTTCATTTCAACATTTCACATTATGTATTGTGTTTTCACTATCATTCTTTGTAAGAAATTATGGTGGTAAAAATGAAACCAGTTTTGGAACGAATTGGCCAACTGCTTTGTCTTACATATAGTTAATATATAGCTAGAATTGTATGTATCCTTAATACACACCATTGTTTGTTACTCAGATGTTTTTTATGAGTTTCATATTTGATGATTAAAAGTCAAGGATATTACAATAAAATATACATTTTAAGGAAAAAAAAACTCAGTAAAAATTGAAAAACATACTGGTAATTTAATGTTTGTTGTCATTTTCTTTAGCCCTAAAATGCGACACACTGCAATGCGTAATTCAAAATGTTCGGGGAAACACCTGTGACAAATCAATACAGAAAATTTTCTTATATAAACAGTACATTAGACCCTATTTTACAGACTTTGAATGTATAAATAAAAGACATTTAAAAAAGAATAATTTATAAATGAGGGCATAATTAAACGTTTATTTTGGTATTGACCTTAATTAAGCTGAGAAGTCAAACATACATTAGTATGTGGAAAAAAGACTTACTCATGCTACAGTACGTAACATTTGTTTATGAATGAAATGTACATAATCAATAGTACAAATTACAATTAATAGTGCATAGCAAGCAACCAGCCATGAAGAAAAGAATAAAGATGCTAAAGAGAAAAGATTTCTTAAGGAACTCTTGCACACATTCAGAGACATTAACCACAAACAAAACCAGTAAATGCTGATCACAGTTTATTTGTAGTTTCAGAGTTGCAGTTGTTCATGTGCATCTTCAGATGAAAAAAAATTCCAGGTTTGTTCTCATACAAATCAGTCTAAAATTTACTCAGACTAGCGTCAGCCTTCTTAACACATGAGTTAATAACACAAATTCATAACCAGTACATTGAATGAAATATATTTCAATGTGTGTTGTTCTAGAACAGTTTTACTGTAATTCAGTGTCTGAATAAATTAAAAACTGTCACTGTCAAATTGCCCTACATGTGTACAGTATATGACGACATATAGTATTTTAAATATTCAATTTTGTATATTAAAATATATTCAAAATAGAACATCAAAATCTCTTAAACTTCTAGTTTTGAAATGCATAACTACTTAGAAGTGTGTTTTCATTAGGAGTTTATTTTTTGATGTTCATGATTGGTGAACTGTCAGTTGCTTGTGTAGATCCTCTCACTCGAGTTTGGCCACTAATAGATGATGCTGGTGATGGCGTGGAAGTCAGGTGTTTGTTTCTTTGAGCTCTACTAAATGCATCACAATACGCTTTATAAGCTTTTTATGTTGTTACAAATATTGTGATGTCACACCACACTTTTTGGCTTCAACTAACTGCTCAGCTTTCTTCTTCACTCATCGTTGTCTAGGATCACAGAAGAACTCTCCCCGTTCAGTCTATAAATATAACATCAAATGCTGTTGATCTCTAATCATGTCATGTTTTCTTTAGAAAGGGGCTATGATTATTACATGACAGCCTTCACACATGGAAGACTTTAATTTTGCCTCCTGAAACTGATGATGGGTTCGGTCACCTTTGCTTTGGAGACTTTAGTACAGCATGATTTCACCTTATCTTGTGCTAAGATAGAAGAACCAAGTAAGCCTCAATATTCTGCATCCTTCCATCAGATAGAATAATGTATGAACAATTAAAGCACTTTACCCGCTATAGTCCAGATCACAGATGCAATAACAACAACTGCTAAACTCCTCATGAGGATCCTTCAACTCTCACTTCTTGTGTCAGAGAGAATATATTCAAGACTCTTAAAAGTTTGCCTTAAATAGTCAATAAAGCGGAACTTAAACTGCATGGGCTGCATCCTGACCACATACATTTTTGTGAAAGATTTCATCATTTTCCTGTTTTATCACTATATCTGGACTTCCCTTTAGTTTAGATTGCAAGTGAACTCATGTAGGTGTAAACGTCATGTACTAAATTATTTTATGTAAATGTAGATGGGGGAATCTCTATTTGAAAACCTTCTTGCAGTCATTTAATTGATATGAATTCAGTGTATGCTAAAAAAGTGTTTTATTTTTAATATGCCAATAGGTCAGTATAGCAAAAGTTTTTTTTTTTAATTCAGTAATTCAAATATATCTTGTAAAGTTGACCAGTTGTCAAATGAAGCAAAATAGGAAGGAAAAGCTGACATTGTACTGTTAAGAGGTTTGTTGGTAAGTTTTGCTTGCTGGTGCATGGCATGGGTTGAGTTTTTCAGTTTCATAATATTGTCACACTCATATGCTCCATAATGTCAGATTCTTCTGAACTGCAATACACTTGTTTCAGTTTCTCATTATGATGGCATCCTTTACTGACAGATTGGAATGCATCTACGACTGCAAGTCTATTATATTTTGAAAATGGATATATAAAAACTAAATTAATATATTAAAATCTATAATAAAATTAATGAAATGTAGACAGAACAAAATGTAGTTCACCCTAAAAAGATGGTCATTATTTACACACACACACACACACATTAATATATTAAAATCTATAATAAACTCCACACCCACACACACACACACACACACACACACACACACACACACACACACACACACACACGTTTGTGTGATTTGTGGGAACTTTCCATTTACTTCTATTACTTTTATACTGACCAAACGATATGTTCTATCCCTCAACCCTAAACCTACCCCTTACAGAAAACCTGTTTGCATTGTTACACTTTCAGATAAACATCATTTACTATTTTTAATAATATTTTTCCCTTGTCAATGTCAAGAATTTAGAGGATTTACTATCCTTGTGGTGACATTTGGTCCACAAAATGTAGCATAAACAAGTACACACACACACACACACACACACACACACACACACACACACACACACACAAAGATAAAAAAAAAGTCTCAGTATTTTTTTTACTGTTCAAAAATATCTTCTTTTGCATTCCACGGATTAGCACACCAGGGTGATAACAAACATGAAATTTTCCAGCCATGACTTCCTGTTTCACGGGAGTATAAATATAATATAAGTTAATACCAAGCCAAATTCCATTAATCCTCCACCACAACAGAATATAGTTCTGAGGTGCAGGACAAGATCGCTGAGCTTCACTAAATTGAAAGTGGCTGTAAGAAAATAGTTAAAGCATTGAAAATACCCATTTCCACCATCAGGGCAAGAATTAAGATGCTCCAATCAACTGAAGATGTTCCAAATCTGGAAGAGGATGTGTGTCTATATCATTCTAATGCACAATGAGTAGGAGAGTTTGAGTGGCAAAGACTCTCTAAGGATAACAGCTGGAGATATTAGTTGAGTCTTGGAGTCAAAAAGCGTCAACCAATCAATCAATAAAAATCATCACATTAACATCACCACATGTTGTTTGGGAGGGTTTCAAGAGAAAAAAATCCTCTGCTCTCATCCAAAAACAAACTCCAGCATATTCAGTTCACTTCAAATGGGATATGGTTCTGTGGTCAGATGAAATAAAAAAAAAAAAAAAAAAGGTTTCAAGTGAGTTCTAAATGAGTGGTTTGAACTGAAAAGGAGAAGCACCAACACGGACCTGGATGGATTCTGTATGGAAGAATGGTCTCCAATCTCATCAGACATTATACAAGAAGACTCAAACCTTGGCAAACGGAGGTTGCAAATAGTATTCAGTAAAAGGGGGCCAATAACTGTGGCCACCATGAGGTGGAGAAACACGTTTATTTCATAATGAGATCCCCCTTCATTTGTTTTACTTCAATGAAAGGTTAGATTTTTCTTGAATGAAAGATGAAAAGGATAAACATTTATTTTCACAGCCTTAGTTTTTTTATTATTATTTTTATTCAATTATTCATTTCTAAAAAGGCGCTGATGGCTCACAAGTCTGACTTTGAACATTTCGTAAATTAGCAAATTCTTAGAAATGTCTGACAGTTGTTAGTCTGGAGGAAGCTGATGCACAGTTCCCATTATTAGAGTGTTGTAGAGAAATGGAACGTATGACTGCTGTTTCATCAGACAGTCATAGGGTGTGAGTCTGTGTTCATCTCATCTCTACTGTGACCTGTGGTTTAAATCGGTTTCAGAATACTTGCGAAACGAACGCTACCTTTTGTAAGAGGTCGCTAACCTCTCCTCATTGCTGTAGCCCTCAGGCCTTTAATCAAAGGTTAAGACAGTCTCAGTAGACATTAAGAATTAAACTTACATTAGATACATACTGTTAATTGGTATTCAAAAAATCTGATTCCACAAGATTTTTTATAGTCAAAGACCAATATTTAGTAAAGTGTTTATTAAAGTTTTTCATTGTTACATACATACTGCATCCAATAAACTTTTTTAAGCGCTTTCAGAACTGTAACTAATGTTTGTCATTAGTTAGAGAAAAAAGAGAAATAATATTACATAAGTCATAATAGGAAAATAAATATATGTTCTTAAATTAGAAACCATTTAAATATATTAAACAAAAACATACACGTTTGCAAATGTGTAATACGTTCAATTCTAAAAAGAAAATAAAGATTTATAAATTAAGCCTTATAAATACAACTAGAACATCAATATTTGAAAAATAAATAAAAAGACAAAGGGATAACCATACTTAGACTGCATAGCAGCTAAGTGTGAAAGCAAACCGCAGATTGTTTCCTTTGCGCAATATGTTCAACATATTTTTCCAGCGTAGAAGATCCGTGTGTGTTTAGGGTTTAAAGCAGAAATACAATGTAGCTTGTATGACTAACAGGGATGGAAAAGGATCTTGCTGGTGTGGCTGGTGAAGACCAAGTTCTGAGTGAAGTTCACATATGTTTAGTCCCCATGTGTGTATCTTAAGGTTTAGTCTTATCGACACATTTTACACCATTCTGTTGAATTAGAACAGAAGAAAAACAGGTTAGGAAGTGGCCTTTCACTTTATATATATGCCAATATACACAATGTGTTGGTATAAACCCTGCAGAGGTCGTCATGCTTTATTCAGTTTAGCTGTTCTGTATTACTCCTTACTCACTCCACAGATTTTTTCCAAAACGTAATCTGTAAATTCTAACCTTTTGTAGACGTTTTATCCTTTTATTGAGCCATGGAGCATTTGGATCGATGCAGTGCAACCCATCATCTTTATCAATGAACCTGTAAAGATTAAAGGAGAAAATGCATTTAGACCACATATATAGACAAATTAAAAAGCTCTTTAACAAAGAGAGTTCACAGACAGGTGATTTCTTTAAATGTTGCTCAGCTGACTTACACTACTGCTGCAAGACATTTGCGTGTTGCTGGAAGGATGTAACAACTTGTGATTTTTTTCATTGGTTCTGTATTGTTGAACGTCTCCACATTGCAGCACGTTGGCCTTTTAGGGTCAATGGAGATCACTGCAAGCAGACAGAAAAAACATCCAGAAATAAAAGTTTTTCCTATTTTAGGTTGATTTGAGAAGCTCTCAATTCTTAATGCCCTTCAGTTGTATTAAAAACTCACTTCAGATGTCTTTGAAAGTTCAAAGTGTAAGACTGCAAAAGTGTATTTCCATTAAAATATGTAAGAATCTTTAACATGATAAATTTACTTGACGCAAAGTTGCGTAGACTTGTTTTGAGTTCTTAACCCATCAACCAATTCTTTTTTTTGCTCAAGCATAATCCTAATTTCATGAGATTTATGCTTGAAAACTATTTTTTTGTCCCAATATGATAAGAAAAATAAACATTTTTAATTAAATTAAATAATTTTCTCTCTCAAGTTTTGAGTGCAAATGTCAGTTTGTGTGCAGTAGTGCAATAGTCGAAGGATACTCACCTCCTGATGTTAAAGCACACAGAAATATAGCCAAAGAAAACAAACAAATCATTTGATGAGATGCTGAGGACAGGTGCATGTTTGCTGAGGGATCCTGTGTGCTGTCCGACTCCACAAACGGTTTGCTGCTTTTGGGTGGCTTTTTGCTTTTTATGTCCTCAGAAAAAGGGAAGTATTGTCTTTGTTCATGCTTCATGTGAATAAAGCGAATGGAATAACTTACGCCATGATTAATCATTCTGCAGCATTACGCTGTTATTGAGCTATTGAGGCTACCTCTTAAAGATGAACATTTACAGTTGTCCAAGTTGTTGCTTCACAGAACGATTAGCTAAATGATCTCATTATTTGATATAACAAGTCAAGAATGACAGGAATTATTTGAGAGTATCATCATGTGTAGGGTTTCTCTGAAATTCATCATTGGACAATCTGGACATATGTGTAATGGAACATCTTGTCATGCTAGTTGATGATGATGATGATGATGCTCTGTCACTGTTCTTTAATTTTGCAAGAATGATTTAATCAGGGCAAAACATTAAGAATTAAGTAACTGTGCCACAACAGATAAACACTGTCGACAAGTGTATTACATTATATGATTAAACAAAAATAACACATTTAAATTAAATAATTCATGCAGCTAGGATACAAGTGAAAAAAGTGAAACCAATAGCAATTTAACTGCTTAGCAGCTTGCGTGAAAACAAACCACAGCATGTTTCCTTCATGCAAAATGTTCAAATGGAAAAACGTGATGCATGCAAAAATGTGGTGGGTAATACAAAATCATTCTTTTAGCCAACCAGAATATTAATCAATAATATTTTTTTGGTTTTATGACTTTTACTTTGTTTACTCAGAACTAGTAGTCTGTGATAGAAAGTGCTATATCTGTGCTGAATTACCACTTTAAAGGAACAGTTCACTCGAGAGATGAAAATTTGCTGAAAATGTATTCACCCTCAGGCCATTCAAGATGTAGAAGAGTTTGCTTCTTCATCAGAACAGATTTTAAGAAATTTAGCATTACATCACTTGCTCACCACTGAATCCTCAGCAGTGAATGGGTGCCATCAGAATGAGAGTTCAAACAGTTTATAAAAACATCACAATAATCCTCAAATAATCCACACCACTCCAGTCCATCAATTAATTATTAATATAATGTGAAGCAAAAAGCTGTGTGTTTGTAAGAAACAAATCCATCATTAAGGTGTCTGAACTCTCATTCTGACGGCACCCATTCACTGCACAGGATCCATTAGTCAGCAAGACATTTTACAGAATGACTATAATTAAATAATTAAAAATGTAAATCATAAAATAAAATGCAATAAATGGAGAAAATTGAAGGTATTGGTGTAGTTAACACTGTCGTTCATAATAATAATAATAAAAACATATTTTTGCGTAATTGAAAATTCATTCCAAATTGTGTAATGGTCTTGTGACTCTAAACCTTAGTTACTGAGAAAAAGCCTTCCCATGTAACAGCTAACCCCAGTGTTCAGTATACATAATTGCCATATTTGGTCTTGACCATAAATGCTGGTCTGTGAATATCACTTCTTACACCCTCGTTCTCTTTTATATATATGTAACAAGGGAATATACCACATACAAAATTAGCAATAGTTGCAATAAATTCCAGCCAAGAGGAGTTATTTTAATGTGTGGTGGACAGTTATAGTCCAAGCAAGTTTGAGGCTTTAGTCACAGTTAGGACAGGAAATCCCCACAGTCACATGACAGCAGAGTCATTGATGGTTGTCTGTCTTTAGAGCTTTCCTCTGCATCATTTTGGTAACATGACAGCTTCAACCAGTTTTGAAACACAAGAGGCTATTTTTTCCCCCATTGACTTTGTGTGGTTTACAGACTACCCACAGTGCCAAGATGCATTTTTTTTTCTTGTGCTAGCTGCTCTGAATGCTTTGGTCTGTCGGTCAGAAATCACAGCTGCAGTTATAGTCTTACTGCTTGAAGAGTGATGGAGTCTTTGAGCTGCTTGTCTTTTCATTTTTAGCTTGCAAGAAAACACCACAGAGCCCATCTATTTTACAATAGCCTATTTAAAGAATCTTATCTGTCTGATTTACTATTAAACAAACGCTTAAAGCACACCTTGCATAAGAACATTTATTCTACTAATCACTCAGTTCCGAGAATAATGTCAGAATAAACACAATAAACCAAACGAAATGCAAGCTATGCTAATATTTTTATTGAAATATAACTCATACATTTATATACAGATATGTTAAATACCAACACAGAGGAGATTGAGGAACTTGTGATTAATGTCCACGGAATTTAAAAGTTCTGTCTGCTCAGTCTCAGACTCATTCTCAAACTAACTTGAGAAAAAAAAGAAGAAAAAAAAAAATCAGAATTACATTTGTTGGCTTATAAAGTTGCTGGGTTGTGAGGTGACAGTAAACATGCAATATTATGTACTCATGTATACCTGTATGATAGATATACATGTATGATAGATTACATTCAGATTTGTAACAGAAATTACAAAATGACTCAACTATGATCAGATCCATAAAAACGATGTGTGAAGATGAATATCAGATAAATCAGAATTAGGCATGGAATGCATGATATATTGGTACCATATTGGTCATCGTCTAATATAAAATTTTCTTTTATTAAATATTAAATAACCTTTAAAATTATAAGTTTTGTGTTCTCTCACAAAAGCATTGAAATATAGTTCTTCCTCCTACCTCTTTATTTCCATCACACATTTTTTTGCACAAACAAAATTTTGTAAGAGAAAAATATTATTTTTCCTTTCATCTTATTTTTTTCCCTATCACCTAAGCCTTTAGAGGTGTAACATTCATTTAGGGAACACATTCACTATTAACTAAGAGTTTTCCTTAATAAATTCCTAATTTACTGCTTATTAATAGTAAGTAAGGTAGTTGTAGTTATGTTTAGGTATAGAGTAGGGTTAAGGAATCTAGAATATGGGCATGCAGAATAAGGTATTAATATGTGCTTCATAAGTACTAATAAATAGACAATATACTAATAATATGCATGCTAATAAGCAACTAGTTAAAAGTGAATAGTGCTCCCTAATCTAAAGTATTACCAAAACTACTAATAATGTAAATGTATATGTAAAAATATACATGTAATCTTTAGTAAATATCAAAGTGAATATTTATTTATTATTATAATAAATGTATATAACATTATTACAATAATGCCTAAACTCATTTGTAGAATTTACTTTTTTTTTTTGTCTTTTATTTAGAAAAAAGTTTGAGTCATTTATTGGTCAATATTAAATCATGACAGATCTGCCAGAGTTTTACTATCGGTCCCTCTAAATTTAAAAGGTTTTTGAAGGGGCCCCTGGTTATCTTGTCAACCTGCTTCCTGGATCCAACCTCATTACAAGTCCTGGGGGGCGGGACTGATACTGTCACGTGGATTTTTTTAAAAGTGTTTTTAAATGTTTGTAAAGATTTGTAAAAATGAAACAAAAAGTCTTAGTGACCCTTGGCTTGATTTGTGTCATACTGTTTCTAAGAAAAGCTCAAGTATAGTGTAGGTGATGCATGCAAAGATAGCAAAGCAAGACAAGAAACCACAACTCGGCATGTTGCTTAAGTAGTCAAGATGAAATCATCTCACGTCACTGAAATTTGAGTCACTGAGACAGATATTAATAACACTACATGTGTATGGTATGTGCATGGTGGCCCAAACAACATTTAAACTCATATATTTCTAAATGTGGTTTTGCACAATGGAATAAAGTCTAAAGCTGTGTCAGTGGATCTACTAGTCAGAATCAAACTTCTGTTAAACTACTTATTATTATGGCATATTATTAATAGTATAACATGGTGAACTTCTATACAAGGGGTTCATTTCTTTCATTAAGGCACTGTACTTGAGTTTAACTTAACATCTCTGGCTTGTAGCCTTAGTCTTTCTGTGCTGTGCTAACTTACCAAAAATGCTTGTTTATTAGCGGTTTGCACTTAGCCAAACCACAGATGAGCGCTGATAACAGGAAAAGGAAATAACCAGACATGAAAAGTGTGAACTTGCAGACTGCATCACATATGTCGCTTGAAAAATATTCTATTCTACTATTCTACTATAGTCAATATGTTTTTTGAAGAGTTTTAATCCTCTGGAGTCCAAGGGTATTTTTGGGGCCTGGAGAAGTTTTGTCATGCCCTGACATTTGTGCTTTTTTCAGTTTCTTATAAATATCTAAATGGCTAAAGTCTAATCTCACTGTAATCAGCACAAACTAGGCTATAATAATATGTGAGCAGCATGTATGTACATGATTGTGTTTTTGAGAGAAAAAAAATGTTTATGCGTGGTTAGTGAAAAACTAAAAATGTTAAATCACTTGAATAAGGCAATAAAACACATACAGAAAATTGGTTCCCAGGAATTTTGAGAACTGGAGCTTGTAGCCTAGAATTTTTTTTTCTAAATTATGTGAAAATCCATCTTGTTTACTCACTTACAGCAAAACAATATATTGATTTAAATTTTCTAAGACACTTTTTGTTGGTAAAAGTCATATGCGAGTAGGCGTCAACTATCATGAATTCACACCTGAGAAGACAAAGGCCTGCATAATGAGCTGCATAATGAGCCATTCAGTCAGCTGTGTCACTGAGAGGGATGAGTTACAAGAAAGAAATGTGAGGACAAAATAAATGTATATAATTTTATGTTTGTAGTTTATTTAGAATATACTTAATTATCCCACAACATAATTTAATATTCACTTGTGAGTGCAGTTAAACAGTTTATTAGGAAAAGTCAAAGCTGACTTTCAAACTGAATTTTTTGCATCATTACTCCAGTCACACAATCCTTCAGAAATCCTTTTAACAATCTTATTTTCTACAAAAAAACATTTATTGTTTTTTTGATAATTATTATCATCATCATTATTATTATTATTATTATTTATTAATGTTGTTGTTAGTTGTTTTATTTTTTTTTTTTTAGGTTTTTTTTGGGGGGATTTGTTGAATTAACAGCAATGATTTATTACATTTGTTACAGTTACATTTATTGTTACATTTATATTATTTACATCAAGCTTTTGAATGGTATAGTAGTGTATATTGTTATTGAAACTTCATAATATTTCACTTGATTATACATTTAGTCAGGAATTATAGTTTGGAAAAAGTCTTTGGAAAAAGTCTAACTAGTAAAATGTTTTACACGTTATGTGAAAACTAGTACAAGTATATAAATAAATAGAAAGAGACTTACTCATGTTTATGAACTCTGCTGAATAAAGTGCTTCATTCTTTTTTTCTGAGGAAATCCAAATCTCAAATCCTCAACCACATCACATCTTTTTGGGGTGAATTATGTCTTATTCCTCTCATCGCGAAGCAAACAGTAAAATAATAAAAACTTGAAGAACAATCTCGCGTTGTCTTCTGTTGTGTGGGCGTATTCAAAAGCCGCGCGCTTCAGTGAAAACATTTGAATCTCAAAAGCGCGCTCGGCGCGGGGGCGTGGTCGCATTAGAAGATAATGAAGGGAGACGTGAAAAACGGGACATCGGGTTTGTTTTCATATGGATTACTTTATCACAGAATATTTGTTTTCAGCAGCACTTGTTTAGTTTAAACGTAGACATGTCAGGCTTTCTATAGATATCTCTCTCATGTCTCTTCGTTGAGTATTCACTGAGTTACAGTTCATTTTAATGACGCATTTGTATCTGAAGATCAGCGCAGACAAAGCTGCAGACAGCACTCCTTGTTTGTTATCTTATTTTATAAGTGCACAAAGTTTTGTTGTTATTATGTCTGTATACAAAAAAAGAAGACCCTTTACAGATTCGATTGATGTATTGCACTTATCTGTACGATCAAACTGAAAGTGTAATTTAAGTTCTTTTCGGGGTATCAGGAGAAAATACCCCAAAACGCGTATACGCGTTAATCGACTCCAGAGGGTTTAATGTCTTTTACACAGTTTGACAGATAAATGTATTGATTACTGAGTCTTCATGTACTGTTAGATACATGGTTCAACTGAACTAAACAAAAGTTCTCTTTATGGAAGATAAAAACATTTCTCCTAAACTTTGATATAAAAACCACTGATAGAGAAACACACATTTGTGTAACTAGACATTGGAGTCAATATCTTATAATGACTGAGATAGTCTGTGTGAGATCAAGCACCAGACCAATGACTAATCAATATACAACATCACCTGTTTTGTGGGAGTAAAATGGAGTTTATCTGAGTCATCTTTTGATTTATAAACATTTGCCATGGTAACCTCAGTTTCCAAGTTAACAAAGTTACCAGTAACCAAAATAACAAAGTTACCAAAATAACAAACAAAGTTACCAGTAACCAAAATAACAAAGTTACCAGTTACCAAAATAATGGTGCGTTCAAGTCATCTCGTATCGATCGTATTTACGAGTTGAATGCACATGAACGCCTCCACAATATCGTAAATACCAGTGGGGAGCTCGGGATTTTCTTTAAAGCCCCAATCTGTTCGAGTTGGGGGCGTGTCAGTGATTAACATGGCGTAATCAATGGATGCAACGTCTGTAGTTGACGGTAAATTTTAATAGAATTTCAATGTTTACTAGTCTATAAACTGTCATTTTTCATGATCATCATTAATCTTGTTATAAGCAGCAAGTTAATGAATTACAACTAAAAATCCTAACATTTGTGCACCTTTAGACGAGAAATGGTTTTGATTCGCAACATTGCACATGGCTTTAACATCTTTTTTATCTCTCTCCATTTAGCATTTTTCTATAAGCAGAGTTATTAAACCTTGCTGTAATTTCTTGCTATTTATTAAAAGAAGGTGCAGCGCCATCTTGCTCCGACGAAACTGACTTGAACGCACCTCACGTCGTCAGCACGACTTCCCTCCTCGTACGTACGAAATTCCCAGGAGGACTTGAATGCTCCATAACAAACAAAGTTACCAGTTACCAAAATAAGTTAATACAGTAAATTGTAAATGTTTTTCAACACTACTTTCAGAATCTTTGTAATTTTATTTTATTATTATTATTTTATTTATTTATTTATTTAATAAATAAACTAGTAAGTAATACACAGCAATATCACACTTTGTTACCTATGGTAATTGGATGAATATTTGTCATTTTATTTTATTATTTATTCATTTGTTTATTTATTTTTTGTGAAACACAGCAATATCAAATTTTGTTACCTATGGTATTTGGATGAATCTTTTTCAGTTTATTGTATTATAATAATAATAATAATAATAATAATTATTATTATTATTATTATTATTATTATTTATTTATTTATTTATTTATTTATGTATGTATTTATTTATTTATTTATTTATTTTTTGTGAAACTATTAAGTAATATGCAACAATATCACTCTTTGTTACCTATGGTATTTGGATGGAAACTTTGGCTACCGTGGTAAAATTCTTTAAGTGTGTTATCCAGAATAATACAAAATATAGTTATGTTTACATGTTTCTTTCTTTCAGTAAATATGAAACTATCTCCATTAACCTGGCCTTTACTAAGTGAAGTCAGAACATTTTAAAATAACTAAAGTAATACTGATGCTGTTAATGTGAAGATTTATTCTCTATGAAGACTGTATTTTAATTGAGACAAGAACATAGAGTATTTCACATCTAATTTGTTGTCTAAAGTACATTTTAAAGTCCCTGACTCTAATTTGTGTAATTAGATAAACATTTACGATGCAAGTAGTGCCCCCTAGGGATGGACTTTGCTACTTTCTTTCTTTAGGTAATTTTTTCTGTTAATTTTTTTGTTAAATGCTGCCATCTGCTGAGTGCTCATGTCTGTTTGAATGTTGAAAACATATTATGCATTTCCTCACTTTTTTTTTTGATGAGTTTTTCACACTTTATATTCTACTTTATATTGCACATTTTTCAACCCTTTGAAAAGCAACAGCTCAGACCACTGACACCACACCACACCACCTGTACCTGTTGCTGTCTGCATACTGGTACGTAAGGGTGTGAAGACTCATGTTCATCATGCTTCACAGAACTTTTTAAAAAGACAGACAAAACAGCCAGGATGTTCTTTGATTTTATCCTGCCTGTCTGATTTGAGAGCAAGAGGCCTGGAGGTTGTTTCTAACTGGTCAGGTACAATAAACAGGTCTAAATAATTATATTTGAACTATCATCTGGGCATTTTCAATTCAATGACTATTAAAATATCTCTGTTTCATGTTTCAGGTGTGAATTATGGCCCAGACCAACAGTTCCTGTTCCATCAACAATCCTCTGCTTGTAAATGTCGTAACTACACCATTATGCAGGTAAAAGGATTCTCTAACAATGGCCATTAGAAAGTAGAAATGTATCCTGATGAAATAATAAAATTTTCAAGCAACATAAACTGCAAGAATGACATTATATTACAGTATATGAGCTTTTGTGGTGTCACTGTGGTCATGACGTCATTTTCCTGTGTCTCCATAGTGATTAGTCACATGACATTTATAGCTTAGGCATCAAGATTGGGTTTTAAAAAGTATCATATCTGGCTGTTGCCAGTTATATACAATGAAAAATCTTCCATTGTAGAATCCATTCATTGTTCATGGTTTCGTTTGCCCTCAAATGTTACTCCACAATCTGTAGTTTGCTGTTTTGCATACTGTATCTTTTATATAGCTTGTCAGAGTGCATATTGTCTGGTCCATACTTGGTGTTTCTGCAAAGACATTTCCTGTCAGGTATGAGAAAATGTTGATCTATCAGTCAGTCAATCAATCAATCTAGCCCCCCGGAAATCACTTGACAAACGCTTGTATTTAGCCATAGCGCAATCTGTGCATCTGTGTTTACTGCCGTGTCTCTAGAGATGAGTGTGTCTTGGAGTCAAATGAAGGTTTAGTGAGGTAGGAAAAGTTTTGTGGGCCACTTGCAGTCCCTGCCGAGCCTCATAGAATTTTTACATAGAACACGCTAAGGTCACATGATTTTGCAGTACACCACAATAACTTTCCCTAGTCTGTCAGACACATCTGTAGATGCACGTCAAAAGATGCCCCATTATTATTCTCACCAGCTTTGCTTTCTACAAATGAGTCTAAATATTAAACACTATTTAGTTACACTTTATTTTAAAGGTATTCTTGTTACAGTGTAATTTAAGCAATACTGTAAAAAAAAAAGCATTAACCAATAATAAATAAATTTATGGCCTTCAAAACCAAACACTCCAATTACCATTATTTAGACACTGCAAAATATTATTTTGTTCAATATAATTTTTTTATGAGGAACAACATCACATTGATTATTTCCAAATGAAACATTCACCTATGACCAAATCAATGGTTTGATTATTAGAAATTGAGTCCTCTGTACTTGGAAAAAGGCTGTACATATGCTAAATGCGTATTTCCCCCTGAGTTCGGTGAATGACCACAGAGACTTTGTTGCACCAACCCCTTCGAAACACTAACCACACCAGCAGACTGCAGGAAACCAACACTAACTCTCAATATTACCAAGTCAGAAAGAACTCATGAAGAGCAATTTCACAGTGTTTACAATGTAAATAAATTTTTGCTAGCAAAAATTGTGTAAAATATTAGCTTATTATATATATATATAATATATATATATATATATCTATATATATATATATATATATATATATATATATATATATATATATATACACACACACACACACACACACACACACACATATACATATATTATATGCTAATATTTCAATACATAAACTTATATATTATATTTAACTTTTAATTTAACAGTTTGTTAATTATATTTTACCAGAAGCATAACCATTCACTGAAACTCAAACTTTACATGAATTAAACAGCTGATGTAATATTAGTCAATATCGTTTGCAAAGTTCATTCATTATTCATTTTGTTCTTGATTATGTGAACATCTTGGTACTTTCCAGCTTCTACGACACACCTACATTAGCAGTGACCATGCTATCATGGTCATTTAGACCGCTGAATTTTAGAGAGCTGTGAATGTCTCCTCTATGTACACGGTGGTTGCTTGTGAGGTGAGGAGGGGGCCTTTTGTTCTGAGCGGACAGGTGACAAGTCTGTGGAAGGAAGTTGATGCTCATTTTCCCTCTGTGAGTGTTTATAAAAGTGCAAGTTGTGGTGAGCTGACATAATACGCATCAGACTCACAAGAGAAGATGAGGTGTGTTTGTGTAACCCTTCTGCTGTGCCTGGCTACAATGCTGCTCGCTCAAGTCACCTGCCAAAGTAAGACACTTTATGTAATTGTAAAAAAAAAAAATTATTATTATTATTATTATTATTATATTGTGTTGTCTAAATGAATTTCTGTTAAATGCTTTTGTTCCCTTTCTATGTTTGTAGTAAGTGGTATGTCAAATTGCCCTTGTCTCAAGACATCAAATAAGGTTTACCGCAAGGAAGAGATGGAAAATTACATGACACAAAAAGCAGGCATCTGCCATATTAATGCCATTTTGTGAGTCCTTTTTTCTATGCTCTGATCGATCTCAACCCTTAAACAATATATTTCATAATAGATCTTTGCTAATATGCCAGAATACTAGTTATTTTGTCTAGGCTTTATTTTAGTACATTGACAATTTTACCCATAACATTTTGATACCAAAATATTTTCTGTACATTTGTATATTTTGTTGTATTGTCATGCTAAATTGTTACTTTTATGTATTTACAGATTTAAAACAGTCAGTGGTCGTTTCATTTGCGCCGATCCAATAAAGCCTTGGGTGAAAAGAGCCATGGAATGTGTGGACAACAAGAAGAAGGCAGCTGAAACGACAGCGCGTCCCATAAACTCTGGGTCAACATCGACATTGAACAACACATCACATACAACAGGATAATCTATGACTATTTTACCTGAGCTTTGCAAATTTGTTAACATATGTCTGTAATTTTTGTGTTGGATTTTATATTAAAAATATTACTGCATAAAATATGTTGCAGTGCTATGCATGATTTTTTTAATTTTTATTCAGCTCAACAGGACTTTTTAAGTATCATTACAATAGTATTATAATTTTTATTCATATTTTAAATTAGGTTTATATTTGTATTTTTTGTTTTCACTGAATTTTTTTTTTTTTAATTTGAGTAATTTTGTTTGTCATACATTTTTATTTCTGTTTTAGTTATTTTAGTATATCAAGATAAACTAAATGAAAACGAGAAATGTTGCCTTGACAACTAGCTGATAAACAAAAATTTTTACTATAATTATAAGCTAAATTATATGTGGTTATTTTAAAATAACTATTAAAAATGTAGTGGCTGTGTGATTATTTCTAAACTTTGTTTTGCTAATGTATTTACTCACAATAACCTGTACAATTTAAAAAACAAAATGAATAAATAAAATGTGCTATTTAAGAATGTTTATTCTGAAGTAATTCTGACGTTTGTGTGCATGAATACCTGATCGCGAGTGTGTCAGTGGGTAGAACATAGTGAAGTGTTAAGTCTGTATTGTGAGATATCAATCATTTGTTCTAAAAAACAGAAACTCACACACACACACACACACACTGTTAACCCTTGTGTGGGTTTAGATACTCTTATCCACATCGTTCTGTGGGATTTCCCCTTTCACTGTATAAATATGTCACTCAACCTATAGCAGTCTGACTCATGTACAGTATATTACATTTAAGTTATTTTTTCCAATATTGTATTTGCGTGTGAAAAACGGTTAGACAATGCATGTGTGCATGTGAGGAACTGCAGTTTTGCATTGAAACCCCCGTCCCTTTGCATGATGCATTGAATTCCATGTCCACATGTTGGTTTGAGAGGAGGTGGAATAGATCACGGGGTGGCTTTCGTGAGAAAATGTGGGTGCTTAAAGAATAGGTTGGTGGGCAATATGTTTTCCGTAAAGTCAAGTTCATAACTCTAGTGTACTATATGTAAAAATCAGTAGAGCTTAGTTGCATTTAGTTGTTGAACCTACTGACTGCTGTATTTACATTATGGCTAGCAGTTTATCCCATGGATCAACAGAGATGTTCAGATGTGTCAGATAAAAGTGGGTCTTGTCTGTATTTCTAATTTAAAACAAGACCAAAAGTCAGTGAGGTAAATGAAAGCTAGGTCAGGTTTTTGTGGTCTGGGATGATGGTTGCATATCATAGCAGCCAATGCAACATCATGATGACGCCTTTGCTAGCAGCTATCACTCTGCAGCTCTTAGCTGGTTTCCCACTGAAGTATAGCATGGTTGAACCTGGTTAGTACCTGGATGGAAACCTCCTGGGGAAAACTAGGTTGCTGCTGGAAGAGGTGCTAGTGAGGCCAGCAGGAGGTGTTCACCGGGTTGTCTGTGTGGAAAATTTGCCCACTGGCCTCTTTCAATCATCATGGCCTCCTAATCATCCCTATACTGTATCTACAGATTGGCATCATCACTCTTTCTCCCCTCCACCAGTAATGCATCACAATTTCATCATCCAGCTTGGTTCATCAACAATTACCCCATCAAGCTCAGTCAGAAAATTTGGCATAATCTTTGATGAACAGCTGACCTCCATCATCTGCAGTAAAACCTTTCTTTATTTCTTTCTTTCTTTCAGTCAATAGACCCCTCATAAAAACTCTTGGTTAAAAGATGTGATTTTAGTTTTGGTTTAAAGATTGGTAATTATTTGTTATTTGTTGTTGTTTTTGAATGGATTTAGTGATTTATTGTGATTTATTGAGAGTGGTGGAGATGGTGTCAAGTTGAAGCTCAAATTCGGACAATTGATGCTTGCCTATAGAAGAAAGCCATATAATATAGTAAAATTTTCTGCTTATTAGCACCTGTCCTGTCATACTACCCACTTGCTCTGAGGAGTCCTATAAGTTAACGATGTGTACATCCCCATCCAGAATCCTGAAATCTGGGGAATTTTAAGTGAGAGGCATAAAAACGTTTTTGTCTCCTTTGTACAATTTCTGCAGTGTGGCTGGAGAGGCATAATAAAAATTTTTAATTATATGTTATATGGTGGTTTTTTTTGATTGTATATGGTGGTTTTTTTTAGGTGTTAATGGTGTTATGTTCAGCTAGCTTCCTTATTGCCCAGACAAAAAAACAAACAAAAAAAAAATTAACAAATAAAAACTATGCTTTCACTTCTTCTTAATTTATCCTTGTTCTAGTTTTTTAGCTTGTGATTTTCTTGTTTGAACCTTTTATTAAAATATTTTTATGTGATCTTCCTTTTTTTATTTTTTTTTTTGTATTGATTTGTTGTTTTATTGTTAGCTAGTGTGTGGTGAGCATTCTGGTGCACTATGGCTGCTGTCACGTCAACCAAAAAATTCAGACAACTGTTGGTATGACAATATTTACACAGCTATCAATACTTTGTAGACCAATTACCAAGCAGTGCTTAATTTTGTTCAGTCTGTGGTGTGAAAAGGTTGCACTATCAAATTAAGGAAAAAACACGTAAGCAGAAAATGGTGATGTCAAAGTGTCTGAATAATTTTTGGTCCCAATTTTTATCAATTTCACTAGTAGTCCACTGTATGTAGAATTTTTGGGTATATGTCACAGTTCGCTTTATTTTGCTATTCTCACTTACATAAATGAACTATAATGTCCTGCACCCACTAATAAAACAATATTAACAATTATATCTGGTGTCTGAATAATTTTTGGTTTGACTGTGCATTAATTCTTGTTAAAATTACAAAGTAATTCAGTCAAGAGCGGTGAGTGATATTTTTTCTTTAATTTTCTTGGATTAACATTACAGCAGCTAGTTTCTAATAATAGGGGGGCTAGTAGCTAAATTAGGCGAATGCATCCAATATAATACACATCCGATTTTTATCTCAACTGTTTGCTTTCACTTAAGACATACAGTAACCGAGAGTTTTTTCGAACATACTTTCGAAGACGGGAATTTTGACATATTTTCTATGTATTTGTCGGTACAAGAGCAAAAAGAGACAAATTCGGTGTTCAAGCGTTTTGAGACATGTCTCTCTGCGTGAGCCCTGAACACCAGAACACTGCGGTGCTGAATTGAGCTCCTTCACATCTTTTTCTGTTTGCTCAAACAACTGTGATTTGTATTTGTTCGTTCAGGCGCAGGAGGAACTTCGAGGAGA
Organism: Cyprinus carpio; assembly: GCF_018340385.1. Lineage (NCBI taxonomy): Eukaryota > Metazoa > Chordata > Actinopteri > Cypriniformes > Cyprinidae > Cyprinus > Cyprinus carpio. The sequence goes on from NC_056595.1 coordinate 18,336,866, forward strand.
ACTTCGCAAAGGAGAGCTCGGTGCGCAGCTCTGCGTGTGCACCGAACACAGCGCGAGTAACCAGCTACTCAGATGAGCTTTTCCACATCTTGTGTTTGAATGCTTTAAACTCTTTTCAGTGTTTAAATTGGCAAGTGGCAAGGCTTAAAAATTCGTGAAAATGATAAGCTTTCGTGACGACACACAGCAGTGGCCTGTCAACTGTCCTGATTGTCTTTTTAGGCTGGCCTCAGCCATACGGTTGAGATCGCCGGGGCCCCCCCCTCAGCCGTGGGCCCCTATAATCGTCACCACCTTTCACCCCACTAGCGACGGCCCTGATCAGGGGCACTCTAAATGCAGCAAACTGCGATGCACTGTGTGTTCTGACAATTTTCTATCATGGCTAACATTATTTTCTTTTAGCAGTATGAGCTACAGTAGCTTATCTATGTGATCAGACCAGATGGGACAAAAATTCAATTGTAGCTTGTATATTTGATTATTGGTTTTTGTTATTAGATTTGATTGGTTATTTGGTTGTCTTTCCATGAATCATTTTTGGTAGGTACTAATCCCTGGGAACACAACCCACAACACTTGCCATTTTGGAGATTTTTGCCCAGTCATCTGGCCTTCATTTGGCTCATGTCAAAGTCACTCATATATTTTTGATTGTCCATTTTTTACTGCTTCTATGACATGAAATTCAAGAACTGACTGTTAATTTGCTGTGTATAGTGAAATGTTACAGTGCTTTGACAAAGCCTTAATTTTTTTTTTCTTTTTTTTTTTTTTTTTGCAAAATAGAGCAACCAAAATGACATTACATTTGAGTCTGAATGTCACCTAATTTTGATATCTTGTTTATTGAACTGTTGTACAAAATCAATCAACTAATATGGGGTCATTTTTATACCCCATATCTTGAAGTTTTCATATGTTTTCAATAATTTGGTGCCATTGTCTCCCCAGGCTCCTGTTAATTTCTGACCCTGGGGTGTGTGTGGCATGACTGTGGGGTAGGGGCTCTTTCAAGTACAGGCCCTTTCTGTTGCAAGGCCTATATCATCTGAAACAGATAAAACAACATACTGTAGCAAAAGCTGCCACTGAGTGTCTAACCCCCTGACATTACAGGTCTCTAGAATGTTCCTTTATTTAACTTGCAGAAAGATTTTGTAAGTAAGGAGACATCTATGTGGGAGGAAGTTCTGATGTTCATTTTCCTGCTTGTGAGTAAAAATAAAAGTATGTATGTTGTGGTGAGCCAAGGTAATGTGCATCAGACTCACAAGAGAAGATGAGCTGTGTGTCGATAACTCTTCTGCTGTGCCTGGCTACAATGCTGCTCACTCAGGTTATGTTGATAAGTGTGTTGCTTTGTTTTATTGTTTGTCTGTCTGGTATGCTGCTCACTCAAAATGATTTTCTGCGTTATTAACTCTAATTTCAATATATCATATTATTTTGAATTAGACTGTTGTCAAAATGAATGTCTGCGTTAAAATGTTTTTGTTTCCTTTGGATGTTTGTAGTAAGTGGCGTGTCAAATTGCCCTTGTCTCAAGACATCAAATTGGGTTCCCCGCAAGGAACAGATTGAAAGTTACATGATACAAAAAGCACCCGTCTGTCATATTGATGCAGTTTTGTGAGTCCTTTTTTCTTATGGAGGCGTGTATGTTGTGATCTCAACTATTTTGGCCAGGCCTCAGTACTTTTTTACATTTTGTTGTATTGTCATGCTAAATTGTTACTTTTATGTATTTACAGATTTAAAACAGTCAGTGGTCGTTTCATTTGCGCCGATCCACTAAAGGCTAGGAGGGAAATACCCATGGAATTTGTGGACAAGAAGAAGAAGGCAGTTAAAATGACAGCACATCCCATAAACGCTGCACCAACATTTACAACAGCATCAACACCGGATACAGCATCAGACTGGAATGGACAGGATGAACTAAGAACTACTGAACCTGAGCTATTAGAATTTGTTAACACATGTGTGTATTTTTTTCATGTTACTTATTTTTATTTGCACCTGGTTAGTTTAAAGTTAGATATTTCATTTTAACTGTCTTGACTTAAAGAAAGGCAGTTGTTAAATTTTTGGGGGGGTTGGTTTCTTTGGGTGTTTACAGCAATTGCCCGTTTACTTTGCACTTGTTTGAAGACGTCGGAAGCTGTTCTCCACAAGGAAGATATCAAAAGTTACAAGATACATAAAGCAGACATCTGCCATATTGATGCCATTGAGTGAGTTCTCCTTTTTTTCTTGTGAAATTGTATACACTGATAAAACTCACACTATTCAACACTACACAGTAAAATCCATTTCAGATAAGGAAACAGATTACCAATTGCAATTCATTTAATTTTAATAAAAGAATATTTCCTTAAATATCACCCAAAATATTTACATATTACCCTGCAGCCCAAGACTGGTTGCCCACTGAAGCTAAGCAGGACTGAGCCTTGTCAGTACCTGGATGGGAGACCTCCTGGGAAAAACTAGGTTGCTGCTGGAAGAGGTGTTAGTGAGGCCAGCAGGGGGTGCTCACCCTGTGGTCTGCGTGGGTCCTAATGCTCCAGTGTAGTGATGGGGACACTATACTAACAAAAAGCACCGTCTTTCGGATGAGACGTTCTGTGGTCATTAAAAAACCCAGGATGTCCATCGAAAAAGAGTAGGGGTGTAACCCCGGCATCCTGGCCAAATTCGCCCATTGGCCTCTGACCATCATGGTGCGTGGGTCCTAATGCCCCAGTGTAGTGATGGGGACACTATACTGACAAAAAGGACCATCTTTCAGATGAGACGTTAAACCGAGGTCCTGACTCTCTGTGGTCATTAAAAATTCCCAGGATGTCCATCGAAAAAGAGTAGGGGTGTTACCCCGGCATCCTGGCCAAATTCGCCAGTTGGCCTCTGACCATCATGGCCTCCTAACCATCCCCATGTTTACTGATCGGCTTCATCACTCTGTCTCCTCTCCACCAATAAACTGGTGTGCGGTGGGCGTTCTGGCCCAATATGGCTGCCGTCGCATCATCCAGGTGGATGCTGCACACTGGTGGTGGTTGAGGAGATACCCCCTTCTATGTAAAGCGCTTTGAGTGTCCCATAGAAAAGGGCTATATAATGTAAGGAATTATTATTTTATTTTTTTTTATTATTATTATAAAATACAACTCAATAATTACTGTTATTGATTTTATACCAATTAATTAATAACATGACTTTTTGTCTGTTTCTTATTAACTGCTAGGCTAGCTAGCGATCCCAGGCCCAGCATAACAAAAAAGACTAACACTAACAGATCTCTCTGTATATATTTATGTGCAAACATAAAACACATAAAATTAACACTTCCATGTCTTGTCAACATTGAAACTCTCCTGGTAACTAGAGAAATCTAAAGCAAGTTGCATCCTGGGAAGAATTAGAACGGCTGTGTATCTCATCAGCTTGGGTTTGCTTAATATAAGCTCAGTTATTGAGTTCAATCATATATATTTTTGCAATAGTTTTTGCAATGAACTTTCATTTCATTAAATACAATTTGACTGTTATAGGTTGTTGAACAAGTGTATATTTCACGATAAATCTAAAACTAGTTATGCCAGAATGCTAATTCTTTTGGCCAGGCCTTATTTTAGTTTTTACCAATAACATTTAAAAACCAAAACACACCCTTTTATGGTACTCATTTTTGTAAAAAATAACATATTAATATTACGTTGTCATTGTTCATTGCAAAAACTGTTACTCTTATATATTTAACAGATTAAAAACAGTCCAGTGGTCTAACTTTTTGATCAATCCACAAAGAAGCCTTGGCGTGAAAGGAAAAGAGCCATAGAGTTTGTGGGACAAGAAGTGGTGCGGGCTTAGAAAACAACAGCACAATCTCCTTAAAAAACTCTGCACCAACTTCAAAAACAAAGTTAACCATGGATAAAAGCAGCAATAGGAACAGGTGAACTAAAAGTACACTGCAATTTCTTAACCAAATGTCTATAAATTTTGAATGCACTGGTTTGAGTAGTTATTTCAGTTAAATTGGACCAATAAAAGTGTGTAATTGGTTTCTTGGGTGGGCAAAAAATGTTGTAGCGATTGGCCGGGGGGGGGGGTTTATTTTGCCCTTGTTTTGAAGATATGGCCCGAGAAATGTTTGCCGCACGGACGATTTCCAAAAGTCCACAAGATACAGATGAAAGCCTTCTTTTTCTCTGTATTGGTTTGGCACTGAAAAAGTTTTACCCAATTAAATTTTGAATACCAAAAACAACACAAAGCGCTTTATGGTAACTATATACAGCTTTACAATTAAAGCATTAAGCATATTGTACATTGTATATTTTGTTGTATTTTTATGCTAAACTGTGGATGCAGTTTATGTATTTATCAGCTTTAAAAACAGGTCAGTGGTTCATTTCATTGTGCCAATCCACTAATGCCTTGGGTGGAAAGAGACCATGGAATTTGTTGGACAAGAAGGAAGGGGAAGGCAGCTGGAACAATTAGAACGAATCCCATAAACCCCATGCACCAACATTTACAAACAGCATCAACACTGGATACATGTGTCAGCCTGGAGAAGGGACAGGATGAACTAAGAAACTACTTGAACCCTGAGCTATTGGAATATGTCTACATCATGTCTATAATAGTAGTGCTAAATTATATCACCAAAAACATTTTAAAAAACCAAAACAACCTTTTATGGTACTCTTTTTTTAATAAAACCAAGTTATCTATATTATGTTGTCTGTATATAAACAGCACCGCGAAACTTTTATGTATTTACAGCTTTAAAAACAGTCAGCAGTGGGGGGGACAACTTTTGCTTCACTTTACAAACAGGCACTGGTGTGAAAAAAAGCCATTAGAGTTTGTGGACAAGAAAGGTTCAAGCTTTAGAAAACAACAGTACAGTCGTTGGACAAAAGTTTGAGAAATTACATAAATATTGGGAAATTGGAAAAAGTTGCTGCTTAAGTTTTTATAATAGATGCAATTTGCATATACTCCAGAATGTTATGAAGAGTGATCAGATGAATTGCATAGGGCCTTCGATTGCATGAAAATTAACTTAATCCAAAAAAAAACCTGTCCACTGGCATTTCACTTGCTGTTCATTAAAGACCTCTGAAATCAATATTCAGTATCAATCAGGTTCTTGGTTAACTCTAGTGTGAGATGTTTGATGACACAAGGCTGAAGAGATCATTATGTTCAGGCTGATTGGGTAGAATGGCAGACTTGACATGTTAAAAGGAGTGGTGATGCTTGAAATCATTGTTCTTCCATTGTAACCATGGGTGACCTGCAAAGAAACGCGTGCAGCCATCTATTGCATTGCATAAAAATGGCTTACAGGCAAGGATATTGTGGCTACTAAGATTGCAACCTAAATTAACAATTTATAGGTTCATCAAGAACTTCAAGGAAAGAGGTTCAATTCTTGTAAAGAAGGCTTCAGAAGGGCGTCCAAGAAAGTCCAGCAAGCGCCAGGATCGTCTCCTAAAGAGGATTCAGCTGTGTGGATCGGAGTGCCACCAGTTGCAGAGCTTGCTCAGGAATGGCAGCAGGCAGGTGTGAGCGCAATCTGCACGCACAGTGAGGCGAAGATCTTTTGGAAGATGGCCTGGTGTCAAGAAGGGCAGCAAAGAAGCCACTTCTCTCCAAAAAAAACATCAGGGACAGATTGATCTTCTGCAGAAAAGTATAGTGAATGGACTGCTGAGGACTGGGGCAAAGTCATATTCTCCGATGAAACCCCTTTCCGATTGTTTGGGGGCATCTGGAAAAAGGCTTGTCCGGAGAAGAAAAGGTGAGCGATACCATCAGTCCTGTGTCATGCCAACAGTAAAGCATTCCTGACACCATTCATGTGTGGGGTTGCTTCTCATCCAAGGGACTGGGCTCACTCACAATTCTGCCCAAAAACATAATGAATAAAGAATGTACCAAAACACCCCCTCCAACAGCACAACTTCTTCCAACACCCCCAACAACAGTTTGGTGAAGAAAACAATGCATTTTCCAGCACGATGGAGCACCCGTGCCATCAGGCAAAAAGTGATAACTAAGTGGCTCGGGGGGGACCAGAATGTTGAAATTTTGGGTCCATGGCCTGAAAACTCCCCAGATCTTAATCCATTGAGAACTTGTGGTCAGTCCTCAAGAGGGCGGGTGGACCAAACATAAAAACCCACTATTCTGACAAACTCCAAGAAGTTATTTTGAAAGAATGGTTTGCTAATCAGTCAGGATTGGCCAAGAAGTTGATTGAGAGCATGCCCAGTCGAATTCAGAGGTCCTGAAAAAAAGCAGGGGCCAAACACACTGAAAATACTGACTCTTTGCATAAATGTCATGTAATTGTCGATAAAAGCCTTTGAAAACGTATGAAGTGCTTGTAATATATTTCAGTACATCACAGAAACAACTGAAACAAAGATCTAAAAGCAGTATAGCAGCAAACTTTTTGAAAACTAATATTTATGTAATTTTCAAAACTTTTGGCCACGACTGTACATCTCTTAAACTCAGTCCTATTGCTGAAGAATACAGAAGCTCAAACTCAATGGTTTAACAAATCATCTTAGATAATCTTTGACTTCAAAAACAATCCATATGCATTTATTTTTAAATATCATGGCTAACAATTAGCAAAAAAACAAACATATTCCAACATCTTAAACACTCCAAATCTTATCTGTTAAACACAAACTACTTTACAATATTGGAATTAGAGTCTTTATTCTGACAGCTTCACATCTTATTTCTAAACTATTTGCTTTGTTTATCTTAACGCGTTAATTCCAGACTTTTCAAGGGCTCTCTCTTCCTTTGGGGCCCTGGTAATCAGTACTGGTTTTACCACCAGGTCCAACGCCCCTGTATATCTGTATACATATATATATATATATATATATATATATATCTGTATATATATATATATATATATATTCGCGGGGTATCTATATATACTTGTCATCAGCGCTGCCCCGCGAATTTATCAGTAAAATAGTTTCGCAGCTGAAGAGCTACATTTCACAGTAGCGAGGTTCTTCAAATAGTTGCTGAACACTGCTGAGACACACAGACGCACATATTCACACGTGCTTAATTTAATCGCTCTCTCTCTCTCTTTCTCAGTTCAATTCAATATGTGCTTTATTGGCATGACAATTGTTACAGTGTATTGTCGAAGCATAGTGTTTACATCTAAAACAGAGATTTATTTATATGTATTGTAGTAGGTTATATGTTTAATTCTATGAATGTTATGTAATTGGATAAATGATTTTTGAGTATTACATAAATATTGGAAATTGGAAAAGTTGCTGATTAAGTTTTTATAATAGCAATTTGCATATACTCCAGAATGTTATGAAGAGTGATCAGATGAATTGCATGAGTCCTTCTTTGCCATGAAAATTAACTTAATCCCAAAAAAACCTTTCCCACTGCATTTCATTGCTGTCATTAAAGGACCTGCTGAGATCATTTCAGTAAATCATCTTGTTAACTCAGGGAGAGAATGTTGACGAGCACAAGGCTGGGAGATCATTTGTCAGGCTGATTGGGTAGAATGGCAGACTGACATGTTAAAAGGAGTGTGATGCTTGAAATCATTGTTCTTCCATTGTTAACCATGGTGGACCTGCAAAGAAACGTGTGCAGCCATCATTGCGTTGCATAAAAATGGCTTCACAGGCAAGGATATTTGTGGCTCTTAAGATTGCACCTAAATCAACAATTTATAGGTTCATCAAGAACTTTAAGGAAAGAGGTTCAATTCTTGTAAAGAAGGCTTCAGGGCGTCCAAGAAAGTCCAGCAAGCGTCAGGATCATCTCCTAAAGAGGATTCAGCTGCGGGATCGGAGTGCCACCAGTGCAGAGCTGCTCCAGGAATGGCAGCAGGCAGGTGTGAGCGCATCTGCACACACAGTGAGGCGAAGACTTTTGGAAGATGGCCTGGTGTCAAGAAGGGCAGCAAAGAAGCCACTTCTCTCCAAAAAAAACATCAGGGACGGATTGACCTTCTGCAGAAAGTATAGTGAATGGACTGCTGAGGACTGGTGAAGCCCCTTTCCGATTGTTTGGGGCATCTGGAAAAAGGCTTGTCCAGAGAAAGAAAAAGGTGAGCGCTACCATCAGTCCTGATGTCATGCCAACAGTAAAAGCATCCTGACACCATTCAGGTGTGGGGTTGCTTCTCATCCAAGGGAGTGGGCTCACTCACAATTCTGCCCAAAAACCCAGCCATGAATAAAGAATGGTACCAAAACACCCTCCAACAGCAACTTCTTCCAACAAACCAACAACAGTTTGGTGAAGAACAATGCATTTTCCAGCACGATGGAGCACCGTGCCGTAAGGCAAAAGTCATAACTAAGTGGCTCGGGGACCAGAATGTTGAAATTTTGGGTCCATGGCCTGGAAACTCCCCAGATCTTAATCCCATTGAAGAACTTGTGGTCAATCCTCAAGAGGCGGGTGGAACAAACAAAAAACCCACTAATATTCGGACAAACTCCAAGAAGTTATTATGAAAGAATGGTTTGCTTTTAGTCAGGATTTGGCCCAGAAGTTGACTGAGAGGCATGCCCAGTCAAAATTGCAGAGGTCCTGAAAAAGAAGGGCCAACACTGCAAATACTGACTCTTCCATACAATTTCATGTAATTGTCGATAAAAGCCTTGTTTGAAACATATGAAGTGCTTGTAATTATATTTCAGTACAATCACAGAAACAACTGAAACAAAGATCTAAAAGCAGTTTAGCAGCAAACTTTTTGAAACAAATATTTTTTTTGAAAACTAATATTTATGTAATTCTCAAAACTTTTGGCCACGACTGTATATATGATTAAATTAGAACAAATGAACATTTACTATTCTATGAACAATTTAATATTCAGTGGTGTGTGTAGGCGCATCACTGATTTGTAGACTCTTCCCTCTTTTTGTGACAGGCATCAATGTATCTTGCTTGCTGCTCTGCTTCGCTTCGTGGCCACATCACCACCTCAGGTGTGCATTATTTTTCTAATAATTCAGCGGCCCAGAGTCAATTATTCCGCTTATACTACGGTTAACACACCTCAAGACATCGATCAGATGATATATTTAAAGGGATTCGTCCGGGTTTTGTACTTGAATCGTCATTGTGAGTAGGATTATTTCTTCCGCATCTCATCCAATGCCTCTTTTGCTGGTTCCAAAACATCATTTTAAGGCTGGTAATGGAGGCTTGAGCCGTTGATAGCATTCTAATGCAGTTATTAATGAAGTTATTAGAAAGAGAATGAGAGAGAGACAGAGACAAACAGAGAAAGAGAAAGAAAGAGAGAGAGAGCTTGTGTGAATTAGGCTAACTCTGTGCGTCCCTCAATAGTGTTCTGCAGCAGCGTCACTAAACAGCGCTGTTATTACCTCGCTAGTGAGAAATGCAATGTATATTTACTTTCTGAAAATCGTCTGTCATGTTGTATTTTTTTTCAGTCCTGTAATTTCCGTTATTACAGTTTTACTATGCGAAGTGATATGGAACTGTAATGCCGTCAAGAGAGCTGCCTGGAACTTGGTTCGCCATTCATTTCCCAGAAAATAATTGCACACCTCAGAACGTTCGTCAGTCAATCAGATTCAATCATTCAACTGCCCCTTAGTATAACTCCTAGTTTGGACTTTATAACTTGACTCAACAATTGCGAGTTTGTCAATTCTGAGGAAAAAAAGCCAGAGGTGTGGGATTATAAACTCATAATTCTGAGCAGAGGGGAAAAGAGAGAATGATGAGCTGATTTTTGAAATATAAACTCAAAATGTATTCTTTTATTCCATGGCTTGCACAGACTGCTATATTAAAACTGTCATCTTCTGCCACCAGATAGACTCTGCCCACAAAAAACGTCATCACTGTTTGCAAACACTGAAATTGGTCTATAATCTGGGGTGTATTCCAGAAAGTGGGTTTTGTTGGAAACTCAGAGTTTGTTAACCACCGAAAAGGGAAACTCAGTGTTTTCGGTTAAAACACTGAAATTGTTTTTTAATTTGGGGTGTTTTCTTGGTAACTTATTCTGTGTGTGAACCTAATTTGTTGGAGGGTTTTTTTTGGTAGGTAAAGAGTTGAGTTTCCATTAAGTAGATCTGTGTGTGTAGGATTGTGTGTGGACTTAAATTGTTTGTGAGCAACGTGTGAGTAGGAAGGGCTCTCACGGGCAGGGTGACCTAACGACCAGCTTAAAAAGCATGTGCGGGTGGAACCAGCTTCACTGTCATTCAGCAAGTGTTTGTCGCAAACAACAACAACACAACAAAATCTTTAAAACCCAGCTGGCAGTTCTTAAATCGGCTATATAGTCGTATTTTTCGGTGAAATCTGGGGTCACTTGCTTCCCCGTCTATATTCAGCTATAGCGTAAGTGAACTCAGTCAGTGAATGATTATATAAAATTATATTGTTGGTTTTCGGTGAAATCTCAGGCCGCTTAAAAGCTTCCAGTCTATATTCAGCTATAGAGTTAGTGTTTTTTTTATTGTTATGATAGTTACGGGTTAATTATACCAATGTAGTTTTGTGGAGAGCTTTTTTAGATAATGGTTGTGAAGCTGGGTGACAAAGAAGAAAAATAAATTATAAAATTTATATTGAATTTTTTTTGTTTGTGTTTTATATTAAATTGTTTATGTTTTTTATTTATTTTTTTTTTATTTGTTTGTGTTATGTAGGTCATCTATATTTTTTTTTTGTTTTTGGTAACACATTTCATTATTTGTTTTTATTTGTTATGTAGTGTTATATAAAATATGGGTTGTTCTGCTAATGGGTTATTTATCCTTACACAACACATGGGTTAATTTGTTTTTATTTGTATGGTTTCCAGCCGGTTATTTCTATCTTTGCTGAGGAAATGTTTAGATCTTTTCTAGTAGGAATATCGGTTTACATGAAGCGATATGGAGAATTTTTGGCCAGAGTTCCCCTGTTTGCGAACTCATGATGAATGGCTACGACTCAGATGACATCCACTGACTCATCCAGCTCTTCTTGGACTGGATGCTATGGTGCAGACTTGGCCGAGGCTTCATCTGTACGCTTTCCCCCGATCGCTCTGCCCCTGAGCGGGCACAACTCATAGCTTCTGGCAACTGAGGTCAGTTCCACACTGGATTTGTAAGGGTTACAACAAGAAAAACAGATCACAAACGTACCCTAATCAGAAGGGTTGTACAATCCAGTACTGAAGGTTAGAAGCATGTCCGTGGTGAGAACCAGCAGCCTCAGCTGTGTATTTCTGTCCTGAAGTAAAGAGTCTGCTCCAGTTGGCCACACTTTGATGGTCCTCACTTATGGCTTTACACGGTTGATGAGGGGTGAATACTTAGGGGTGAGAAACAAATAAAGGTGATCAGACTGTCCCAGGTGGGGGTGGGGGGGGTCACGATGTAAGGTCCATCAATGTTTGTGTAAACATGATCCAAAGTTTTGTCTCCTCTAGTGTGGCAGGAAACATGCTGATGGAAATTGGGAAGCACTGTCAAATTGGAGTGATTAAAATCACCTGTGACATATAAGCAGCCTTTTCGGTGAGCAATAGTAGTGTTGTTACTACTGGCCACATGCTGTAGCAAGCTTGGCATTAGCAATATAGGACGGCAGTTATAATGGTGAATGAACTCCCACGGCAGATAAAAAAGTCTCAACTTACATAAGAAACTCTAGGTTAGCTGAGCAGTGGTGAAAGTGTTCGTCAAGGCCGCTAACAAAATGTACAATCTGCCGCGTCTTGTCTTGCCGGATTCAGCTGTCCTATCTAGAGTAAGTGCAGCTAATAGCATTTATTGGGTACGTCAGTAGCCATCTATGAAAAACCATGACATTGCAATCCAAAATGTATGATGTTATACATTTGGTTCAATAAAAATGAACGTAACTTTATGGAACTGAAAAAATATGCCATTACAAAAGAACAAAAAACACAATGAAAATGAAAAAAATGAACTCAGTCGCAAAAATAACAGGAAAATGCTTCATCTTTGTTAATGTTTTTTTAGTTTTCGGTAATCGTGGATTCTGAATGCATAGTTCGCTTACGCTTCGCAGCTTTTTTGTTTGTGTTTTGACCAAAACCTTCTCGTGGGGGCGGAAGGACAGTGATCTACTGATTGGATAGTGAGCTTTTGTGAAGCTGGGAGAACATCCACTCAGTGGCGCGCAATTGTAAAGCTCTCGCGGTGATTTGGTATAAATAAAATATGTAAATTATTTTGGCCTTCGATGTCTCAGTCTGAGATGAGCTCTTGTCCTTCAAATTTTTGACAATAATAACCCGCAACGAACTGCTCACTGAACATGAATAAAAACTTGTATCGATGTTGTTGGTTTACAGACTTGAAGAACAAGCGAGGGAGGAAGATGATGCGCTCCGTTGTCTCTCCTGAGAGCTCATCTTTACAGACTGAGACGATCGAACATATTTACATATTCAGTAATACAACGCACGACGTATTGCATACAAATCACCGCGAGAGCTTTTTTTTCTTTTTCTTTTTTTATTAATGCAGAGAACAAAAACATAAAAAAGTATAAACATACATCACATAATATCAACCACAAAAAAAACAAAAACAAAAAAAAAACAATAAAGAATAAAATAGAGCTAAAGAAAAAGAGTGCCAAAATCTAAACAAAATTACACAAGGAGATCAAAGACAGAGCAATTTAACAGTCCTTATAGCTTTCTTATTAGTAGATACTGAGATTACATTCAAATAGTTTTTCCATTTCTTTTAGGAAAACAGAGAAGACAGGTTTACAGTTGGAGAATTTGCATTTGTGAATGTGAAAGTTGTTTAGGAAAAAATTAAATTAATAACAAAACTGATATTTTCGTTTGTGGGGTCAGAGTCATAATACCCAAATATAATGTTTTTTCATATGTACTGAGAAGCCTGGCAAAATCTTACTTGACAAACACACCGATATCATCCCAAAGTTTCTGAGTGTAGTGACATGACCAAAATAAGTGTACAGTTTCTTCAGAAGTCGAACAAAAAGAGCTTGTAAAATCAATGTCAGATTTAAATCTTTGTATAAACTTCTTTACAGGGTAGAACCTGTGTATGAGCTTAAAATAAATTTCTTTCACTTTGTCTGTGAAAAAGAATTTTTGTGGTAGAGACCAGATTTAATCACCGCGAGAGGTTTCCAATATGCGCGCCACCGAGTGACGTCTTTACTTCCCGGTCAGAGAGCACCTGTCCATCAAAAGCTCACTATACAATCAGAGTAGATCACTGTTAAGCCCGCCCCCACGAGAAGTTTGTCAAAACACCAAAAGAAAAACTGTGAAATGTAAGCGAAATCTGTGGCAATGCATTCAGAATCCACGATTAGTGAAAATGAATCTTTGAAAAACATTAACAAAGAATGAAGCATATTTAAAGAGCCTGTTAAATTTGTGTGACTGAGTTCATTTTTTTTTCATTTTCATTGTGTTTTTCTTCTTTTGTAATGGCATATTTTTGATAGTTTCTGAAAAAGTTACGTTCAGTTGTATTAGTTTATGTTAATTTTTTTTTTAATTTTTATTGAAGCAAATGTAATTCCATAGTGATGCAAAGTCGTAACTCATCCATTTTGTTCACCAGTGACTGCAGATTAGCGAGGAAAATGCTGGGTAAAGAGAGCCGGAGCGGTGTTAACTTTAGCTTAGCTCTTAGACCTCCACGCTTCCCCCGATCTCGACGCCGCCTGCGAGCACTTCTGCCCGGCCGGGTAGAGTGTGTAGCCTCGGGTGTTCTGGAGATCTCAGGGATGAGTCAAGGATTGTTAATAAAACTGTTGGAAAAGTGCACACCAATATCCAAGAGCTCCTGTCGGGTGTAAGATGTTAAGGCAAAGCTGTTCAGTACGAACAGACCCGAGATAAGCAGGAAAAATACTGCAAAATTGCAAAAACTGAAGAGACGCTGAACCTCGCGATGTGTACGCGCCACCATCTTGGTCTAGTAGTAAACCTAATAATTAGAATTTCCTTTAAGATTTCCAGTGTGGTTGGATGCATTGATTACACATATTCTCACCATCGCAACTTCCGAAATTGAAGCTGATTACTGTATGGAATGGAAGGATCCCAGATGGAAGGGTAGTGCAAGATATAGGCTGTAACCACAACCGCAGCTGTTAAATAAATACAAATTATTCACAATTTATTTGGTCATCTTTATGTTCTACAAATACAAAAGCAACAACTTATTCTTTCCCCTGTTGGAATTTAATATTGGTATTGTGGCCATCTCCTCTTCATCTGTCAGTGGTGCTGGTGCAGGTTCTCCCACTCCCACATGAGTCTCTGCCTTCTCGCTGTTGGCTTCTGAATAGAAGTCAAATGTTTTTCATTACAGTAATTAAGAAATGCAGCATGTTGGATTAGAGAACATTTAATTATGTGAAAAAGCATTAGATTATGTGGGAAAAGCTGCTGCACATTGAAATAGATATACATTGAATGATATTTATTGAATGTTAAATATTTGTAAAGTCATGTAACGTTAGCCTATACCCATTTCATGCTTGAAGCTTTACCTGATTGAATTATGTTTTTATGTTTAATTTTTTTCTGCTGCCACTTTTTTTTGCCCATGGGATACAATGAAAATAAATATTAGTTCAATAAATTACCTTTCTGCACTAACACTGCTTAAAAGCCGGTGTAAGTGATTTCTGGTAGCCAATGTTGACATTTGAAATCACCAAAACAAACACCCCCCTGCCCCAAAAGGTTCTCGCCTCTATTTTGATAGCTCTGCCCCACACATACGCAACCCAGGCAACGATTAGTTCTGTGAAACAAAGCAAAACCAATGTTACACCATGTCTACACCAGACGTGAGCGAACTCGTTATATAGAACTATAGAACTCGTTATAATCAGTGATGATATATATATATATGTGTGTGTGTGTATATATATATATATATATGTATATACACATATCTAGAACACTAAAAAGACACTTTCACACAGACACATAAACACGATAGAACCTTTTATTAAAATAGTTTGCAGCTGAAGAGTGAAATGACATTTCTCAGTACTGACGTTTGCTTTTTTTGAAGCAGTTCAACTTACAGCTTCATTAGTAGAAAAACTGCTGTCCAACATTATTGAGAGGTCACAAACTCAGTAATTCATCTCTTTCATAACTGCATATTAATAACTCAAGGCTCTGATACAAACTCTAAAATTACTTTTGCAATTAACAACCGAGGATTGGCATGAGATATGTAAGAAATTGGTTGTACACACAAGAGTGTTTTAAGGACAACAACCTGACAAATGTCTTGAGGTGTGGTATAACCGTTAAGTAAAATAATTGACTCCGGTCCGTTGAATTATTGAACAATAATGCACACCTGAAGTAGTAATGCAGCCACGACTTAAAGTGCTCTTATGTGTCTTTAATGTTTAGGAATATGTTTGTCTGTGTAATGTAATGACCATTTCTAGGAGGGACTTGTCCCCCTCAGTGTCTGTGGTGATTAGGGCCTTGCTCTATGGATTTGCTTATGATCTTGAAGCAACATGGTGAAGCATTACATCTGTAACACAATTTGTATGCATTCTCACATGTCATAAAACTAAAAGAAGTTTTGTTCTGTAGTTGGGTATGTATTCTTGCAATGCAACTCCATTCATCTACATTAGCTACCCACGCTGTGGCGAGCTGTGTGGGTGAAGGACCAAACCGAGAGCTCATCACTAGCGCCTTTTTCCACTCATCGGATGGGGGCTCATTTGAAAACTTTCTTTCACACACATACACTTTACCCATTTTGGAGGTTGAGGTTTGTGTGTATGTGTGCACAAAAGAGCAGAGGAAATGAAAGTGTGAAATATTAAAGCTGTGTAAGGAGTAGTTTCAGTCAGTGTCTGTCTGCACAGCCATCATGAATTCGCTCGCCTGTCTACCATTCTGCCTGGTGCTGTTTCTGTTCTGTCTCATTGCAGGTAAATCTCAATGTACCTTTTGTTACTCATTCCTGATTCCTGGAAAGGGTTAGTGTGTTGTCAGTTTGAATGCTTGAATAAATCACAAGTTAAATTTGTTGAAATCTATTTTTATGAAGTTCTGAAACAGTTTAATGTTTCAACTGCAGTTTCTTTTTGTCATGCAGAAACGAGTCAACGTCCTTCAGCCTGCTGTTTAAAGACGAGTGAAGACAGAATATCCATAAAAAGAGTGTTGGGTTATACAGTCCAGGAAGCAGGAGTTTGCCCTATCAACGCAATTGTGTAAGTCATCAGATTCTCATACTAAATGACCTTTAGTTATAGTTGTTTGTTACAAATTTCAAGATGTTGTAAAACTAAAGTTACCAGTGCTTACACTGCTTTAAACAGTAATTTAGCACTCAACTAATATGGAATTAAAATTTTTCCATTGTTTTTCTTTATAGCTTGTTGACTGTAGGACGGAAAATTAGGTGTTTTGATCCAGACTTAGAGTGGATCAAAGATATTATGAGAATGGTGGACCAGAACGGACAAAAACGGCCAAAACAAAACTCCGATTCAAGAGCCTTGCTGAGCCAAAATGCCAAAAGACAGAAATAAAGGAACAAATGAAAGATATGCAGACAGAACAATCAAAAGAAAATTTTATAAATTTTTTTGTTTACATTTGTAATGCATTGTTTGACCTGTGCCAACTGACATAAACCTTAATGCCAAAACAAGTATGACTGTTTTATGCTTACATCTCTTTTGAAATATGATGATATTATTATATTTCAAATAATATATCAAATGTCATAATATGAATGAGTGGATCCTTTAACCACAAAGCCACAGCTTCAGTCGGTTTCATGAACACCTGATACTCTCTTCTTCAATATACAGAAATAAAATCCTCTTAAGAGTGATTCAGATTAAGTTAAAAGAGGTATCTGTATCTATAAACTCAAATATGCAGAATACAGTATGCCTTCAGGCATTTAGTTAATTGTCAGGTTCATTGTTAATCCTGGACTTGGTACTTGCTACTTGCTTTTACGAAATGTTGCTTTAATATTGACCACCAGGTGGAGATGTATGACAGAAGATACAACGCCCCCATAACTGGAGTCTTGGTATTTAGTGTTAAAAATCCTTTTATGTTTGCAGCAAGTCAAATCTCAAAGTTCATTTACAGCTCACAAATAAGAATAATAACGGTATGTACTCACAGTTTGTCCAGATGTATTCCTGATTTTCAATGGTTTCACTTCTCTTGTGAGAAATGCCTTTTATAAAATTGAAGAAAATAAACTATAGACATTCTATGAAATAATTTAAATATTTTAATACACATATTTTAATGCACTGATAAAAGTAACAGCACCTAATATTTACCTTATATAGTTTTAATTTCTAAAAATATACATAAAATAGCTTTTATGTAACATCCTCTTGAGACATTTCTTTTCTGAGAAGATGTCTTTCTGGACAGGAACTTGATGCTTGCCACTGTTTCTGCTTTTGGTTTGTGGTGAGTTTCTTTATGACTGTGAGCACTTCTCAGCTTTACGCTCAACTCTGTGACACTTTTTCTTAGCCTCTGTTTTTCTGTCCAGTTGTTTGTCTTTAAATGTCCTTCAGTTGTGTGAAATTGTGGGTTTGTTATGGAAGAAGTGTGTGTAGCGCGTGAAGGATGTGTGGATGTGAGCGTATGTACTAGGAGGGAGGCCGGGTGAAATTAGACACCTGCTGCTTCGCTGTGTTCTCATCAGAGTGTGTGTAATGCGGTGGAAAACACACCTGCTCCCTGTCAGAAGGGCAACATGGACGCCACACTTAGGAGGCAGCAGATTGGTGATAGACACCATTGGAAAAAAACACAGCCATGGTGTAACAAAAGATTTGGAAGGTAAAATGTACCAGAAAGACTTGACAGAATAAGAGAATGCTCAAATCAATAAAGAGCTAAAATGTATGGCTTCACTTAAAATAAAAAAGGAGCATAATACCACCAAGGATTTTTGAACAAGGTACCACAGTAACACCATGGTTTTTGGATCCAACCTTGATGATATTACGTATCTGAAGTACCATGAGTGAATATGGTAATCTTGCAGTACCATGATGCATTACTACCACATGCCACCAGTTCTTTTAGTGTAATTATTATTATTATTTTTGAAGAAATTAATATTTCAATCGGCAAAGAAGCACAGTAATAGTAAATTCATTCAGATTGTTACAAAAAAATGCTTTTAATAAATTCTATTAATAAAAAAAATCACCCATTGTGGTTTCCAAAAAAAAAAAAAAAAAAAAAAAAAAAAAAAGAAGGAAGTAAGCAGCATAAACATGTTCAACACTGATAATAGTAAGAAATGTTTCTTAATCAGCATATTACAATGATTTCTGAAGGATCATGTGACACTGAAGACTGGAGTAATGGCTGCTGAAAAAAACAGCTTTGTCATCACAGGAATAAATTTCATTCAGATAGAAACCAGTTATTTTAAACTGTAATAATATTTTTAATATTACTGTTTTTACTGTATTTTTGATCAAATAAATGCAGCCTTTTTAGCACAAGAGACTTCTTTGAAAAACTTTTGAACAGCAATTTATATATTATATAAATATATTATATAAATATTATTACAGTAATTTATAGTTATATAAATGGATACTGAAACATCCTTGAAGCAAGATTTACTTTTATTTATTTTAACTGTAATTATAATATTTTATATGATATTAAAATACATTTGAATAATAATTTAATGAAATATTATACTCTCTCTATATATATAGTTCCTTTTTCCAAATATATTTTTTAAATTGTTATATAGCGTTTACTAAGAAAATAGTTTTTGTTGTGCATTTCACCACTAGACGGACAAAGACTGACCTTATCCCTTCCGACATCTCAGGCTCTGGAGAGATAGTGTTATCATGGCAGGTTATGAATATCGACTATATACTTTAGATCGATACAGAGACCTTTCACATAGAGCACAGCTATAATACAGCACAGATGAGGCCGCTCCATCATTTTCTCTCAGGTCACTCAGGTAGAACACGGAGACTTAGAGGCGTCTGCGCTCTGTTCGACTGGACACCTATATCTCATAAACATCCTGGAGCTAACATTAGCCATATTTAAACATCTTTAATAAAACACAGCACAGGTTAAATTACAAAACAGCAGCATATTTTCTGCCCTGAAAGGCCTCTTTAGACAACGTTTTGGTGTGATTACTGTACAAAAGACTACAAAATGTAATCTAACTTGTAATCTGTCTTTTTTACTCCTTTCATTCTCTTGATTCCTTATCCCGAGGCTGGCGTTAAGAGGCTGTGTGGAAGAGATAGGAGTCTGGAGTTTGCTTAAAGGATTTTCTGTGTTTTAAATAGAGAGGTTAACTGGGGTCATGGTGGACCAGTGATGTTTAGGGGCAGAAAGCCCAGCTGTGTGCTTCTGATGTTGTGGATTTGATGTTCTGTCAAGGGACCCGGTGTGTTTAGGAAGAGATGGTGTTAATAAAGTCAACATACAGCTAAAAACATTGTCATCCTGAGAGAGAGAGGGGGGGAGAGAGGTCAAAAAATGTGTGTTAAAGAAAAGAGTTCATTTCACTAGATCCAATAAAAGCAGTGTAAATGCAACACAGAAATATCTGCCATGGCAATATATCTAAACCTATTGCAGCAGCAATAAAAATGTGATGTTCAAGATCCAGACACGTATGCATTCTTAAAAATATCCCTTGTTCTCTTGTGTATTTTGAATCACTGTAGTCCAAAAGCCTGAAGTTGCATAACTCTAAAGGAAAACCCTGCATCTTGACCTACTTAAAGACACTGTAAGAATCGGCTGGTACCTTTTTAATGTCGTCCCACTCTGTAGCTGAATGCAAGCTGTAATACTTATCACTAAATATTGATTAAATTAGATAGAGCAGCTGTTTGGTAATGAGATCTCAAATAATTACAAAGACTAATCCGCACCAGAGCATTACGGATTGATCCGTTTCTCTGCCTTGAAATGGAGAGAAGCGGCATTCTTGGTCGGTGCGTCTTTGACAGGGACGATGGAAGCAGAAACCCAGTGAACCCGAGTGATGTGCAACATCACAGAGCCGGCGCTGAAAAAACATTCTCTCTTGGTTATTATATAACCACGCCAAAGGGACGGGAGTCTTTTCTCTCCTCTGTGATCTAAAAGAGACATCCAGTGCCCTCTAAAGCATTGCAGAAGAAGACATATTCAGAGACATTACAAAATAAACAACTCTGACAAGGTTTTGTTCTTCCAGGGGTATGTTGTGTAAGTGTCTAAGGAAGCACAACAGAGAGGAAAAAGTGATGGAGATACGGGGTAATGGTTTTGTTAATGTGTAAGGTGGTTTTTAAGAGGTTTGTAATACAATGTTGAATTGTTTTCTTTTTGAATAGTTTAGTACATATTAGTAATACCTCCCAGAAATATGCTCTTTCTGCAATGTCTGTCAACTGTTCTTACATACGCCAGGATGCATTTATAATATAACATTTATTTGAATTAATTATCGAGAGAGAGAGAGAGAGAGAGAGAGAGAGAGAGAGAGAGAGAGAGAGAGAGCGATGTCTGTGCGTCCCTCTCTCTCTACAAACAATGAAGCTGTGAGTTTTGTTACTTCTAAAACAGAGATTTTACCCCCTCGTTGGGGTATTTTATCAATTAGAGTCGTGGGACAGCGTTAACAACAAGTTTCTGGGCTCTTGAATGTTTCTGTGTGCATACGTGCCACTGCCAGCCATTCAGAATCGCTGTCATTTTCTCCTTCTCTGAGAGCGGTGACGTAGTCAAAACATCTGGTACAATGGGTTTTTCAGGAAATGTGTGTACTCCCTGGACCTCTGCAGGCTTCTCGCAAATATTACTGTGCATTGTGCATGTTATTTTGACAGACAAAAGGTTACATTCAGCTGTCGCAAATTTGTTCGAGTTTATTTTGTGGTTTTGATGCACAATGTTGATTTCTTCTAACACTTTTAAACCCTTTTAAACCCATTAAAATGCTAATCCTGTTGTAAATAATAATGAAATTCAAAACAAAACAAACACAGTATTTACTGGTTTCAGTGTTGTTGTTTTTAATTTACTTATTAATTGAATTATTCGTTTTTTCAATTATTGCTGGCCTGTATTTTTTTTTACCCTTATTAAAAAATTATATCATAAAAAAATCATTGAGACTTTACCTAGCACCTAGCAACCACACAAAACACTCTAACAATCACATGCTAAAACCATTTTAAATACCGTAGCAACCACATAGCAACACTCTGCCAACACTCTAGAACAGTGGTTCCCAATCCTGTTCCTGGAGCACCCCCAACACTGCACATTTTAGATGTCTCCCTATTCAGACACACCTGATTTAACTCATCAGCTCGTTAGTGAAGACTCCAAGAGCTCAAATGTGTGTCAGATAAGAGAGACACCAAAAACGTGCAGTGTTGGGGGTTCTCCAGGACCAGGATTGGGAACCACTGATCTAGAAAATGATTAAAAACATTACAATTAAGTTCTGGTCTAGTGTAGCTTTGAAGATTTTCCCTATTAAGAGCCACAAAATACAACAAAAAAAAGTAGAGATGAAAATCCTTTATCATTAAATTGCACTTTCATTTCCTGTTTCTTTCTAATTCAGATTCTCACAGTGTGACAGAGAGTAAGCCACTCATTTATTCAGCTATACAATATCTACGATCCTTCAGGTAGTGCTAAGGAATTAAATAAACAGACCACTGAACTTTACTCAGCCATGTGGCCTTACATTGTCTGCATTCACTGAACTCTCACTGTGCTTGGCCAGTTTTTCAGATGTAAAAGACTCTAAAATGGTTGTCAACAAGAGTTTTTTTTTTCTTTTTAACTCACTATGTACTTTACTAGAAGTAGCCTAGTGCATGCTAAATGTAACTTTACCACATAAGAAAAACCTTAGCAACTTCTAGAAACCTGCAGCAGACATGCAAGCAGCCCTTTCTCTTTCTCTGCACCAGACACTTTTGTAGAGCTGCACAAAACAAAACAAAAACAAAAAAGCTCTTTTGTGATGGCTTGTGGTGCATCAGGAAGTGCATGCTGGCTGATTGACGGGGGTCCAGGCTCCACCCACCAGAGGTGAGCAGGAGTGTGGGAAGAGGCAAGTGCACAATGCCTGCTCTCCAGAGGGGCGGGAGGGACCTAAGACTCGGCCCCTGCTCCATGGCAGACAGTGCAAGGCTCTCTTTCAGTAGACAGAGCCCTAGGGTCAGTATATGGGGCCCAAAGAAGCAGATCTGTGTGGAGTGTCACGGCCCTCGTTTAACCTGTCCCAGATGGCTCTGTTTTGTGGGCAACACACAGTCTGGGCAGTTCAGCCTCTTAGTTGCCAAGTTCAAAGAATAAGTTCATGAAAATAATGTGGAAGTGGACTTAATTTAAATGTATAATCTAATCTAATTATGCAGTCCAGATTACATGTAATCAATTACTACCCAGCACTTCTTTGTATTTTTATATCAATATGACTCATGATTATCCTATTTAAATCAATGTGACAAACAAGTTAGTACAAAAGTAATTTAAAAGTAGTCTGATTATATTACCTAAAATTTTTAATGTAACTAAATTAAATTAAATTAAATTTATGCATTTTGCAGACGCTTTTATCCAAAGCGACTTACAGTGCATTCAGGCTATCAATTTTTTACCTATCATGTGTTCCCGGGGATCGAACCCCCAACCTTGCGCTTAACGCAATGCTCTACCACTTGAGCTACAGGAGAAGTACAATTATTGTCACATAATTTGGAATCAGACTATTTGTAAGCAACCTGCCCAGTATATATGTAATACTATACATCTATAATAAAGTATATATGTGATTTATTATTTATTAAGATTAATCATATTTAACAATAGTTTAACAATCTTTCTTTGAGATATTAAAAACATTAAAATCATAGTCTAAACAGCTCATAGTCTAAGTATGGGGTGCCTAAAGAAAGATAAAGGCTTTTTCTAAGAATGTATTTATCACAATTAGGCCACTGAAACCAATTCAGTGGTATTTTTTTCCACATTAAATGCTCTTCCCATATGTAGCAGCAGCAGGGTTCTGGAGATCCAGAGGGGCCCCTGCTCAAAGTTCAAGAGCTCTAGTGCAAACCCCCCTTCCTATGGCCATCCACCATGGTTACACATCCATGATAGACAAATATGAAAGCATGTGGCTCTCGGCTGAGGCTGAAATGATCATTCGTGCTCTGTCTGGCCTCTGGAGCTTGCCAGCAAGCCTCATTAGGCTCGAGCTATCTGCGCTAACCAACAGGAGGTCTTAGGTTGAAGGTTGATATGTATTTGTCAGCCCTGTCAAAGTCCCTCCCATAAGAGTGGGCGTGAAGATCTCGGATCTGCCACAGCGGTTGGATTCTCTGGCTGATGGGTACAGATTCTCACTCCTTTGTGCTAAATAATGAAACAGGTTTATGTTGGGGATGTGGTGCAGTGGGAGACATTGTGGAAGACACGTCGTGACCACAACTTCCCCAAACAGGAAGGTTTATCTGACAGGTCACTGATGCATGCAGAGGGGTAATTTTAAAAATTCAGCAGGCCTTTAGTTATTTTTAAGTAAAGCGATATGACATTCAAAGAGAAATGAAAGAAGAAAATAAAAATCTGTCATAATTTATTCAACTTTATGTTGTTTTGGACTTTTCATGCTTAAAATTATGCCTATCATTATTCATGTTTTCTGGTGAATCATTCGGTTCTCGGGTTCAACTCATTGACTCGAACCAATCACAGGGGTTCTTGAATACACGGAAAAGGAAAACCTTATTTATTTTAGAGTAGGGAGATACAACATTTAAAGAGATAGTTTACCCAAAAGGAATATTCTGTCATCATTTATTCACCTTTATGTTGTTTTGGAGCTTTCATTCTTAGAATTATGCAAAACCACCATAAAAGTATCATACAGTGATCCAGACTAAATGTAAGTCAATTCATGACAGATATTGCCATATTTAATTTGTAAATGAACTGTTTTGTGAGTCAGATCTCATCAATGGATCTTTTAATAGAGTTCACAAAAACAGTATGAATGATTTGTTCACAAATCTGACTCATTTGGTTCTCAGGTTCAACTCATTGACTCAATCTGTTCACAGTGGTTCAGGGAAAAGGAAAACCTTTGTAATTTTGTAGTTGGGAGATACAATATTTAAAGACGTTCAAAAAGGAATCTATAAGTCAATAAATAGTTGATATTAAAAAAGTTAAATTCATCATTTACTCACCTTTATGTTGTTTTGAGGCTTTCAAGCTTAAAAGTATACAAAACCTTTATAAAAGTATCATAAAAGTACTAAATGTGAAATGTAAGTCGATTTATGACAAAAATTGCAATGCTCAATTTGTGAATGAACTGTTCTTGTGAGTATTGAGTGGTTCTTATGTTCACCTCATTCATTCGATCCAGTCACAGTGGTTCCTAAATACATGAAAAAGGAAAATTATGAGTGAATAATTTATAATAAATATATGGCATCAAAAGACTTAGCGCTCAGGTTGTTTGGAACACTTTGATTACACTTTCATGGTGGTTTTACATGCTTCATGAGGATTACAAGCTTCATTCCCCATTCATTGTAAATGCATGAAACAGAGTGAGAGTCTTAAAATATATATATATTTTTGTTTTGTTTGTTTTACACAAAAGAAAGAGAGTCAAATGTGTCTGAAAAAACATGAGGGTGAATAAATGAACTATTCCTATAATTACATTTAAAAGAAAAATAAAAGTGTGCAAGGGAGGTTTGTTTTTGTGGAAACTTTAAAATGTAGCTTCTTGGTTGCTGCATGCACCAGACTTTCCTCCCTGTCACCAAAAGTGTGATAGACAGCAAGAGAAAGACAGAGAAATACAGATAAAAAGACAGTGCCACTAAAAAACCTCACTGCATTTATTTTTTAGCTCTGGTGTGTACAGGCTTGTCTGAGCCATCATAAACACCCCCGGCACTCCTCCACACACCCCGGGCAGTGTGCCTGATTGTCTGTCAGCCATTGTTGGAGAGGGCTTACACAGTTGAAACGTCTCATTTACACTTCCTGCCATCACATTCAACCACATGAAATGTGATGTCATTTTTTTGGTAGGTGACAGAGCTTATGAGGGCTCCTGCGTGGGAGGAACCAGCTGGCAGAGGAGGAAAAATGGTGGCCTTTTTCCAAGAGCAGTGAGAGTATTGATTTGACCTTCATCTTTAAATACCAAACATTGAGGTTTTGGTCTAATGGGCTCTGTTGTGTTGGTTCACTTTGCGTCCCAATGCCTGTGATATGACACGTTGCCGCAGCCGGGCAATAAAGTGACTTTGACCCTCTGATCTAAATGCCCATAAGTAATTGCCAATGACAATGGGTGATGGAAGTCTATCTATCTATCTATCTATCTATCTATCTATCTATCTATCTATCTATCTATCTATCTATCTATCTATCTATCTATCTATCTATCTATCTATCTATCTATCTATCTACCTGTCTGTCTGTCTGTCTGTCTGTCTATCTATCTATCTACCTACCTACCTACCTGTCTGTCTGTCTGTCTGTCTGTCTATCTATCTATCTATCTATCTATCTATCTATACTGAATGCCGACAGTAACTATAACTTTACAGCTAAAAAATAAAGCAATACGCGCTCACCCACGCCTACTTTTGACGCCACGCACACACGCGTGACGTCCCCTTCATCCAGCTTGCTGTGGCCAGAGAGTGCAGCACATGCCAGTGTCGGATCCTCCTTCAAACAGGCGCGCTGTTTCCTCTCCAGCACAGTTCAGTTCAGTTCTCCAGCGCAGCCACCGGCTCACCAGCCCAAGTTTACGCACAGGGATGCGGGCGCGTGGAGCCGCCTGAAAATGGCTCTCTGTAGGATTTACTCTTTCCTTGCTCCTTTTCATATATTGGTGTTGTGTCAAGCCTTGAGGAATTATCCAGATAATGAAGGTAATGCATACAGTCGTTGTCGTATTTGTGCGCTTTGGATGTTCTTGGATTTTGTTGGACTTTGGCAATGATTTATAAATGAATCAAGGCGAATTCATGTACCCTCGTTTCTCTCCCGGGACAATCGCATTAAAATTGGATGCTTTAAAAGTAGGATTTGCCTTGGAGTTAGAAAACATTAAAATACACAGTCGTTAAAATGCAGGATTCTCATGACCTCTTTTGAGTCACAAAAACAAAAATGTTAGCGTTGCAACATTTGACGAATAATCCAATAATTTGACTTCACATCACTGAGTTGAAAGGATTAAAAACAAGGATCTTTATGACCAAAATATGATTTAATGCTACCTAAAAGTTAATTTGTAGGACGTTTTTGTAGTTTGTTTTGAACAACCATCCTGAGCGGTTAACACAGGTGATGCATAGCTGTGTGATTTATATAGCACAAAAAATGTTTAACAGAAGACAATTCAGACTAATTCAAGCTGTATTTATATGTATAGGTTTGATGCGTGGTTAGCATTGCCAGGGACGGGTTGGACAGGCAATGCCAGCAGTGACAAATGGATGTGAGACACTCATTTGCTTAATTAAACAATTAATTAGGAAATATCAGAGAGAGCTTTTCCCACAGAGACTTAGTATTCTAACTCACCCAGACCTATATATCATATACATTGACCCTTGAGTGCAATCTAACTTCTTTGAAACTGCCATGAGACAAGTTCCTTTCCGAGTAAGGGACGTGAATAAGAAATAGGTTTCTTAAATTTTCAAGTGAAGCAGTGATATTTATAGACCTTTTTGATTTAAAAAGCTCTTGTCATTTTAAATAACTTAAACAGATAGATATCAGGGATTTTCAGACTATATGTTCAAAGATGCAGGATGTCAGTTTACAGCAATCCACACTGACTTATTTCACTCTGAGCCTTCAAAAATCAGACAATAAATTAACCTCACTGGATTAAAATGGGTTTACTTCTCATTGTCATGAGATTAGGATTAAGCCACCCATTGTGCTGTTGTCAGAAGGAAGGTTCAATGGTGGGTTTAATACACATTTAGGTGGAATCTATCAGATAGGATTTTGTTCAGAGCGTTTAGACATGATGTCTTTGGCTGACTGGAGGCTTTGCAAAATTAAAATACACTTTGCTGGGCTTTGACAGTGGGAGTCAAGTCTAAATTTTGGGTGTTCTGTGGCGTGTCATCGATTTAGCACATCTCAATAATCATATGTAAGTAAATCTTTTAGCTTCACATATGGTTGTCCTTGTGCTGGTGTAAAATACAGCTGTTACAGAGGTGTGCACTTCCTCTAACTTCCAGCTGGTGGTATCCCTGAGGTGATTATTTTTTTTTCCATATGGTTCTGTGAATGTTTGTGTTGTGAGCAGATCTACATCTGTGTTTGTGTTGACGAAGTGTTTATTAATTTCTTGTTCTGGAGTTTTGGTCTTGTAAGCATTTTCTGCACTAAGGATGGTAGACATGTCCCATATCGACATATGCTTGATATCTGTCTTCTGGCCAAACTAAAACACATCAGCACGTATTTAATGTTAATGACTACATTGGTTTTCCATTCAGGGCTTCCTCAGCACATTTTCTGTTTTTGGAAGACATTACTGCAGTGCTTGGATATTTACACCCCTCTGGAGATAATAAAGACCAAGATGCTGCAGAAACATTTTTAAAATCGCTAAAAAAAGCTTCATTCACACTAGCTCAAACTTAAACCTTAAACTTGGTTCTTGACTAGCTGGTGATATTAAGAGACATTATTACATTCACGGCAAACAATTTTGGTGCAGTTTTGGGCAATTTAATTGTAAAATATGGATCTCCAAACCACTGATCTAGGGTGGTTTAACTATAAATTTAAAGCATAGGTACCCGTGACAACCTTTTACACTATATAAAGATATTTTTATTTTTAATAAGTGCCTTCTGTTGCCCTCTTGTTCTTCTAGTTAGCGCTAAGGTCCCTCTCATTAGCTTGTCCTTTGTGCACATTCTTACTGGATTTAGTGACGGTTTCTTGTTTGCTTTTGTTTCCCTCCCTGGCACTCTGGCAGGGAAATTAGCATGAGAAAACATGCTTTTTATGTTCAATTCAGCTGTGCTCAGAGACTCTTTTTTGCTCTCGTTCTTTCCCTCTCCCTCTCACCATCTCTTAGTTACTGACCTAAAGAATAGCCTGAATTTGCATCTCTCTTATTTGTGGGTTGTCTGAGGAAGTCTGTTGATTAGTCTAACCTGTGGCCTTCTTTTTGTTTTCTGCAGGTATAGGTTATTTTTCCCCTTCTAGTTGATAGAAAGAAGGTTTTATACATGAATACTTTAAGTGCTTGACTGGTATTTACTTTGCTTAAGATACATTTACAGATTTTAATTAGTTGTGACCGTACTGCCGTTCTATACCTGTCATGCAGTTCATTATTGAACATTTCGGTTTAAGAAACTGGGTTGGAAACTTGGAGCTAGCATTACAAAATCAAATTTTGCATGGTCATATGAAATTTAATGGACCAGTCTGATCTCCAACAGATGTATTTGCTGATATAAAGCTCAGAGAAAAGCACTATTGATTCCAACTTGGACTCATTGGAAACACGTGTCTGTGGTGAAATTTCTGCAAAATTATATTATGTTGCTTCTTGAACATTTTGCGACACTAAGGCCATGTCCACACGTACATGGGTATTTTTATTAACAGAGTTTTTCCTTCTTCTGTTTTTAAAAAAAGCTCCACATGAAAACGCAAACGCATGCTATGAAGCACTGTCAAGAGCATGCCAAGCCAACAGGTGGCGATATAATCGCAACCATAAAGCCATGTCGGCCGTTTAGAAGCCTGAAAAAGTTTCTAGTAGGCAGAGATAACAGCGCTGGTTTGACGTCACAAGCCAAAAACGCTGGTTTCAATGTCTACACGATAACACTGCCATCCGGAGTTTTTGAAAATCTTCACCCTGGCAGGTTTTTTCAAAAATGGCTGGTTTCAGTGACCCGGTGCAGCGTTTGCGTGTGGACGAATGGCCAAACTGCATAGAAAAAGCTGCGTTTTAAAAATAACCGCGTTCATGTGGACAGGCCTAAGTGGTGCTAAAAACACATTGAGTTTTATACAAAACAGATGAACGTGAATCTGGCTACATTTCGTTACATTGGTTGTTGTACGTATCATGGCAGAAAATGTCCTGTGAGTTGCGCTAAAAGTTTAATGCTAACGTAAGAAAAACGCATTTGCTGAAGCAACCATGCCTTTTTGGTTTGCTTTTACAAGACTTTGAGCTCTTTTATTTACTCGTGTTACAGAGGACTCTGATCACTCCGCATTGCAAGTGCAGTGCTGTACCAGGTGAGCGTCAGAGCAAGTTTACTACATCAGAAAAGCCATACATTTGGAGCTGGTTATATAATGCAAATGTCAAAATCTATTCATTTACAAATCATGCACAACGGTAAAAGTTTTTTGAGATCATAACTAGGGATGTTCATTTCAGTTATTTCTCCTAACCGACAACTGACGCTCGTTAACCAATTATTAACCGTTAACTGACGATTATTTTAAATTAGAATTGAATTAAATTAGAAAGGATAAGTGTCTGTGACCCGTTAAAAATACTAACATTTGTTTCCTGGGAATTAATTTTACATGTGCAAAAAGCAGCAAACAACAGAACATGAGGATTCACATGGTCTTCATATCACATCCCGCACCTGCAGCGCTTCTGCGAGTGGAGAAAAACATAATAAAGCTAGGCTATATATAGGCCTATATATATAACGAATAAATAGGCCTATACGAGAAATATGTTTTTACTTGAATAATAAATTAAGGAAATGAATGAAAAACTGTGCAACAAGTAGCCTAGTATGCAGAGTTTCGGTTCATTTTTGTGCTGCGCGAAGGGAAACCAGACGGCAGAAAGCGGCATCCTATTTTTCTTTAGGCTTATATTACAAAAGCACAAAGATTTATTTTTATTGTGAATGTGCACAAATAAAGGCAAACCTTTTACAATTTTTGACTAAAAGGAGTAGTTGCTTCCACTGTAATAAGGAAAAAATTCAAGTGATTGTGCTGCCACCGCATGCGCACACACAGTTAAGCATTGCTACCTTGACAATGCAGCCTGTTCATTATCATAATAAAATACAGTCAGTCAAACATGGAGGAAAAAAAAACACTGCTCAGATTAAATATGTAGTAAAATCTGTGCCGTTATCACCGTACCATCGCGATGTTATGCAAAACATTTTGTTTTATGTGGATATTGGAACGCGAGTGAATAGGCTACATAATAAATAATAATTTGGCATTCAAATACATTGCGAATATGGAAACATTTGATTTTGTGTGGAATGAGAGACCCAGCATTGGTTTCAGTTTCGTTTTAGCCTAAATGAATTTGTTTTGGCTTGTCGATATTATTGTTAAAGCTTTGTATATTTTTAATTCTTGTTCTTTTCTAAATACTGTTTATTGAAAGGCTTTCTTGTGGAGTGAGGGGAACTAAAATAGTCTAGCTATGTTTACTGTGTTTATTATAATGTTTGTAAAGTTTTCGACTCGGCAATAGGCCTATTTCTGAATAAAATAAACTGCGAATTATGTGGTTTTTTTCTCTTTCTAAAATCACAATTTGTTTATATGCGTAGCATATTTTAACCATGCAGCAAACTAGGGCTGGGCGATATATCTAACGATATGATCATGCGCATCTAGTCATTAATTCTGGTTCCTTGATTACCGCTAAATCGCCATCACCTGCTTTCAAATGGAGCGGCATTTAATAGACAGAGCCGTAGATCACTGACAAGCTACGCAATATCGGGTTCATTATCCCAGATGAATCGCCTTCGATAATGAACGCGATATTGCGTACCTTGTCAGTGAACTATGGCTCTGTCTATTAAATGCCGCTCCATTTGAAAGCAGGTGATGGCGATTTAGCGGTAATCAAGGAACCATATTGACTGACTAGATGTGCATGATCATATCGTTAGATATATCGCCCAGCCCTACAGCAAACCTTTTTAAATATTTTGATAAATTACTGAAAATAAATAAATTACTTTTTAAACTGTTGAACTGATTGTATTATCGGTTAAAATTCTTAACGGTCGGTTAACGGTTAACCGGTTAAAATGAACATCCCTAATAACATATTGTGCAAGGAGCTGCCTGAAAATAATTCTTTATAATTTATTAATCTTCCCTGTAATCATAAGTTGTGTGAAAAGGAATAAAAGTTGTTGCTGTTTTACTGCGTCCAGTGTTCATTTCAGCTGGAAACTGCAGTGAATTGTATAGTAGAGTTGTGCGGTAGAGACAGGCTGATTGATTCAGTTGAATAAGTCAGTTGATTTTATATAAATAACTATGAGTCAAAACCATTAACATGAGAGAGCTATTACATATTTCTGTCTCCTGCTGCTCTGAATTGCACAAGTTAGACCTTATCGCCCCCAGCTGCATTCAGACTCTTGCAGATCAGACAGCTCATGCGGCAGAATGAGTCTCGATGCCTGTGGCATTCAAGGACAGAGGCACATGAGTGCTTTGGATCGTTTCTGGGAAGCTGGGTTTGTTCCATTGGGTTAAACACCATGTGAATCTCCTGAATGAGACGATTCATTATTGTGCTATTTACCTTTACATGAGCATCATCGTTGAGCTGGTGGAAAGTAGAAATGTAATCTTAATATAATCTTCCTCAGCTTGTTGAAGGTATAGTTCTATAGAAAATCCTGTCATTATTTATTCATCCTTATATTGTTCCAAACCAGAATGTCTTTATCCTTTGTGGAACAGAAAAGATGTTTTGAAGAATGTTTTAAATGCTGGCCTTTGCAATGAAAGTCGAAGGAGTCCAAAACCCCCAATGGGACCTCATTGACTTTCTTTGTATGGACTAACAAACACTGAGATATTTATCAGATTCCATTGAAAAAGGATTCCATGTTCATTTCAATTGGATTTGTAAATTTTCTTGTCAATCAGAGAAGGAAGATCAACTTACATCCCACCTTTCCATGAAGGCATTGTATTTTATCAGCTGATCTTTTGTCTGATGGCTTTGTGTTTTTACATTAAGGACATTTCGGTTCTGGTAAAGTAATGAGACTTGATTAAAACAGATCCCTTGTGTGTTCATGCATGCACAAGACCATTTTAGCTGAGAACAGCTTTGATCTGTCCTTATTGTGTGGTCCACTCCTTCACCTTCATTAACACGCTCTCTACTCTCTGTACCCAATACTCAGCCTTAATGTTTTCTAATGTCTGAGACGGTGTGAATTCTGTTGTGCATATCTCATTAACAGCACTATGTTTATCACTGATGGTCTGCTCCCCTGGGGATTTGAAGCTTGTGTGCTATGATTCCTGGGAGGTTTTATCGGATTGGACCCCTGCATTTTGTTAATGCAAGACTTAATTGCTTAGAGACTCATTCCGAATTTGAAAACGGCTGTTTCATGCGTATTACGACAAGCTTTTTTTCCTTGGATTGAAATTAAAGAATTATGTTACTATAAATAAAATTTGTTTTATGAAATTTGCTAAATAAATATTATATTTTGGTGCATAAATTGAACTGCTATGTATTTTAATATAATTTTTTTTTGGCGGTGTTCTGAGAAACTAATCAGAATAATAATCTCTTTAATCAACCTTAATTATAAAGGGTCATTATGAACCACAAGCTCAAAGGTGATGTCATCCTCTTCTAGTGTGTCCCAGTTTAATCTCTCTAATTATGACTTGTGCTGTTGTGTTGTAACCTGTTTCATGCCCTCTTGGGATTTCATGTCCAGCATGGGTGCAGTTTTATTTGGATGTTGTGCGTCTCTGCACACACATCCAGACTCATCGATGCGGCAGGTGTGGCCCGAGCCGTGTCTGTGCTTCTAATGAGACATCCCAAGAGTGTCTTCCCTGCTGTCTTCCACTAACTAACACACAGGTTACCATTTCATGCCATGTCTGGCAGCAGCCTGTTTACACCACTAATCATTAAACAGACCTTGGCATGGCCAGTCAGTTGTGCCTGAAACACATTACAATCATTATTAGGTTGGGAAAGGACCCTTATGTGTTCATTGTAATTCACAAGCTGATGTGGTTCCTGTCTAAAGGAGATGTGTGTAATTTTTTTCATATAAGTAAAAAAAAAGAAAATAAATTAGAATACTCCTAGTTAGATCTGCTAGTTTGTACCTCTTTGGCATTTATGTAGTGCATTCAGATATGAATTTAAAAGTACATTGATATTTCATTCCTTTTTACTTTACACTTCTTCTTTCTTCACTGAGTGGGCAGAGCTCAGTTTATCTCAGCAAAGCCTGTTTGACAATATGATGCTGTAGTTCTCTGATATTTGTGTGAGTGATAACAGTGATTGTGTGGTGATTTCTGTCTTGGTTTGTGAGGCTTATCTATCTCATGCTTTTGCCTTTGAGCTATGGCTTCAGTGTGAAGATCATGATCTTATGACTTTCTGTCAGCAAAATGTTTATTCTAACCAGTGAAACCAGTAAAATGTACAAAAAGAACACCAAGAATGGAAATCAGGTTAAAATAAGTCCTTGAAATCCTTTTTTGTCATGGTAAATCATCTTATCATCATGTGGTTTGTTATTTTAAAAAAAAATTTATTTATAAAAAAAAAAAAAAATATATTATATATATATATATATATATATATATATATATATATATATATATATATATATATATAAATAGTAATCATTATTATTATTATTATTATTATTATATATTATTATTATTATTATTTTTTTTTTTTTGCTACTTTGAAATGAATCACATGTGACAGGAGTTTGAAGACAAATCTTATGTTGTAACTTTTCCGATAAAGACAAAAAGAATGCTGGCTTTGTATGCGGCTGAAAAATTTCTACTTCACTCTTCTAAAGTTGCGGTGAGTTTGCCGTGTTCAAGTGCTTTGTTTTCAGAAAGAATAGGAATCATGAAGGATACCAGGTTCCTTCTTCCCTATTTCTTGAGGAAATCGCATTAAAGCCAAAATGTATTGAAAATTTGTAGTCAATATCCGATGGATTTTAAGTAACAAGTATTCGTTGAAAGCCAAATAAATGATTCTGTAGTTTCGGTAAAATAAATGCTGCTTTCGCTGTGAAAAATACATACAATATGCATCAAATGGTTGTTTATATAGTTAAATATAAAAAAGCAAACATAAAAAATGTGAGCAAGCAATGTAGATTTGGTGGGAAGTTTATGGGCCGCCCAACTCAGAAACACTTGTATAAAAATGATCTTATAGTTTCCCATTTATAAATACAACTTGAGAGGCCATTCGTGTCCAATATCTAACTAGGAAACTCATATTTACGATAATTCCGATAGCATGTGAAGGCAGCATAAAAGCAAAAAAACTCCATCGGTGTGTTTGGACCCATGTCTGCTTAGAAGATACCAGAACATCTTCATTCATATGTGTTAAACAGGTTTGTCAGTGGACATTAGGAGATCACTCATGGGTGTCAAGCTGTAACTGGATGGCTGTTCTTTTGGCCATTGAGTCAGATGAGTGTGATGCTTGTGCCGGACAGGCAGGATCTCTGTGGCAGGTCTCATCAGTCTGTTGAGGCAGAATACCACCTCCCAGTAGAGCAGACCTCTGACGCCCCACCAGCAGTGACTGACAGGAACTGCTGACTGCATTTCAAATACACCCCACCACTTCTGTCAAGATGGCTGTACGATACCAATCTCTTACAATAGATATGCTTTCCGTGCTTAGAGTGGATGCTGTGGAAACCGACATATCAGTCTGTGCAGGTTCTGTGTTCTGTGCATCAGTAACCCCAGAGTCCTTTTCTTCGAACCATACCAATAATTTTTACAGATGTGGAAGACTTATGAGACTTAAGGGTGAAGTGTGTAATTTTTTGTTGATGCTGAAATACTTTTCCGTCTTAATATTTAGAGAAAACTAGAAGTCATTTTTCTTGTTTGGTTGATTTTGCCGAGAAGAGTAAACACTGTAGCTGTGTCAGAAATCACATGCTGTCTGAGTAGGTACTACATTTGATGATGAACTTTGTGATCATAAAGTATGCTCATTATTGGATGACTGAAATCCAAACGTACTACATCCTCCATGTTTTCATTGTGATGTGACTTACAGCATCAGCTGTGTCTCTATACTGACATTTGCAGTTCCTCTCCCATGGTCTCATGGGATATTAAAGTGTCCATTAGATGCACACTTTTGAATCTAGGCAGAAGTAGTAGGTCACCCAGGTATTTTTTTAACCTAATGTTTCATGAATTCTGAGAATTCGAACATACTACTCTTTTCATATACCGTTTTTTGCCAACTCTGTGGAGAATGTTATTTGTTTAAGAATCAGCCTGACATAGCAATGGACTTAACTAATGATGTGAGTTTGGGGCGGGGATATGTATTTGTCTGACCAATGACAGAAGGGGGAGTGTTCAGAAAACCTTTTTGTAAACTATCATGATTTTTGCAATTATGTTTGGTGAGAAATTAAATTACACACTTCACACTTCATAAAAAACTAGTGAGAATACACTTAGATATGAATACCATAATTTATGCTCACAAATCAAGTAGATTTTAAACATTTTAATGCCCAATAGTCCTGAATCTTGTCAGAACATATATTTTCAGAGTTAAGAATAGCATCCTCAGAGATTGATTTACCTTTGAAGGATACTTGACAAGTACCTGACAGTGGCTACGCGTGAGCGAGAGTGACCCCATTGTCCTTTTCGGTTCCCTGAGGACACATATCCAGCTGCTTATCTGTCCTTTCCCTCTTACTTTCTTGACCTACCCTTCTCCTTTTTCAGTTTTTAAGTTTTTGCTCCCCTGTTTACATAGGTGATTGCTGACTACTGCACTCTTCCCAGTCTTAATGGTTAAAATCATCTATTGGCCTGAGGTGCTGAGATCTCTCAGCCACCCCGAGGAATTCCAACATTTGCCATATCCACAGCTGCACGACTGAGAATGATGAAGAAAAGCACCCCTCCTCTACAATATCTAACCAGCTGTTTTTAGTAAAGATCACATTTATTGGCCTGGTTCTGTACAAGATTGTAACCATATTTGAGATAATGGGGGCTAAATATTATTTGTTGGTGAAAAGGAAACATACCATACAACCACTATTAGAGTGGGTGCTTCACCCACAGTGTCTATAAAATTTATTTACAGTGATCTCTTAACATAATTTTGAATTCTATGGTACCTAGTTAGGAAATCTTGTCATTTTGTTGCATGGGACTGTCATGTCTTTTGGTGAGCCTGATTATATTCTTCCTTAAGGACTGCAGAAACACCAGCTTTGTGAAACACTCCCTTCTCTTTTTCTTTGACAGGTAAAGATTAAAGGGATCTTTCACATTTTGGATGACAAATAATTTAAAGACTTTCTATGTGTTTGAGAACTAGACTTCTTAAACATTTGGGCTTTTGTGACATCTGGCTGCGTAAGGTTGTCAACTTGCTAAAGTTAGCTAAACTGTTTTTTTTTTTTTTTTAATTTTTTTAAATGGGTTTTGTTGAAATCACATACATGGCTTGTGATAGTCTTGGTAGCATCAGTAAGAATGGTTTGAAAATTACAAACCAATCTTGTTTTGCCATGTATGCCATTATTTTTTTGCCATTATTTGTAGCTGTCTTAAAATTTCCTATAATAATTATAACTAAATTTCCAGCAACTGTTATTTATCAGTAAAATAAGTTAATTGTGTGAAATTATTTAAATAATATTTCAAAATAATTTTATAATAAATGTACAAATTTTATTCAAAATTATTAAAGCAAATATGAAATTATACATTTTAAGTTTATAAATCTGTTAAATTTTTGGTGCCAATGAAAATCTGAGCAAATAAAAAATGTTCTAGCCTGGGCTCCTTGCTGCTGTGATCAGTAGATTAATGATGTTCATGCTAGTTTATTCTGGTTAGTTTGGTACTTATCTTGCTGAAAGCAGCTTAGCAATTATGTTTACTTGTAAAACATTGTCAGTCAAGTTGGTTACACCTGATCTTGCAGGTGCAAATGGTTGACCAAGTGGTCTTGCTGGTTGAAACAGTAAAAAATTGGCAAGACCTTTCATGTTCAGAGTGTCAACAAAGACTATCTTGCTGGTTTAGAAGTTTGAGCATTTTAGTTGTTTGTGATTTAATAGCCTGGTATCCAAAACATAACATGCAAGTCTTTTCATCAGGGACTGTATAGCAGTTGTTTAAAAAATGCTTGCTGAGCCAGAACTGATGTCGCAGGTGGAACAAATTTTGCCTTGCTGTGAGTTAAATGTTACCTGCTGTTTGTATTAATGGACTGTGCGAGGCCTGTGGCTGTATTCATTTGTTTGTTTTATTAAATGTGTCTTTGAAAGGCCAAGCAGAATGATTTCCAGATCGTTTGGACTGATATATTGGTCTGTCTGGTTTTACTCCTTCATCAGAAAACAGACACACGAGCACCAGCGGTTAATGGCATCGTAATCTGTATTCGGTTAAGAAGCAATATCCTGCTTTGATTCTACATATGGTTTTCTCTTCGAGCGTCAAGTCATCAAATTTACCCAATTGCTCTGTATATGACCCATAAAACCAAACATAATCCATGTTTCCGCATCAACTAACCATCAAAGCGCGATTTAAAACTGCACACTGTTTGCATGTCTCACAGACTCATTGGCAGTCAGTTTTAATTAGAATTTGGATCCAGATGGTCTTTGATTTTTCTAATTTTCCTTCTTCCTTTTTTTTTTTGAAATTGTCACAAAAGGGCACGCACATGTGCCAGGAGAGGGAGAGGTTGATATTCAGCGTGAAAGAGGAGGAACATCTGAGGTTTGGATGTGATTAAGAATTAATCACCCTGGTTGCCAGGGATGTAATTGGTTTGGAACGGAGCTCAAAGTGGGAAGTTCAGGGCTCCGACCAATGGGAGATTGAAAGATTGTAGCAAAAATAGCACCATCAACCTCTGAAAATATTGATGTGAGAACAGATTTCAAAAAGACTGTGTGAGGAGCTGCAAATGAATATCTAACCCTATCTGGCTTTAGATTATTGCGCCTAGTTGTAGAAGTTGTTGAGGTTTAAATCCAATGTATATGTCATGTACCATCTAAATAAAATGGGAATGAATAACCTCAAATGCAAAGTTTTGATTAGACTTTTACAAGTGATTCTGACATTTCTAGAGCTCCATTGTCTATATTTTATTCAGAAATACTGTAGCCTTGAATGATTCATGCTTTACATGACATCATGCTGTTTAAAAACCCCATTATTGTTTATGATAAAACGATAAAAATATGATCTATTAAGTATACTAGCACTGTGGCTTTGATTGACTGAGCATCACTGTCCTTTTCATTCTTTTACAGTCACTCTACTCGACTCCATGTCTGCCCCAGGTGATCTGGGTTGGGAAGCATATCCACCAGAGGGGGTAAGTACCTGTGAAAGTCTGCACAGCACAGCCGAAATAGATCAATCAACTCAAGAAAAAAAAAAAAAAATAAAAAATACTTTTTTTGATCTCTTTGTTTGTGGATGTTTGCTTGTGAATTTTTCATTGTGCCTTTGCCAAAGATTTTTTTTTTTTTTACCTGAAAGCAGTTCAACGTGGAGGCCACTGTCACATGTTTTGGGATGAGTGCAAAGTTTTTTTAAGTTTCAACATCCAATAAAAGGAATTTACAGAATAACTGTTCAAATAAATTCAACATAGACAATGCATTCTGGGAAATTAAGTGTTTTTCTAGCTATCTATATATGTATCTGTTGTTCTTGCTATCTGTAAGGCCTACAAACCATCAAACTTCAAGGCTTATAAATATACAGTTTGTTTTTTAATTGTAAAGTTTTTAAATTGTAAAGTTTTTAAATTGTAAACTGTAAAGTTATAGATTTACAGTTTTTTTTTTTTAAAACATATAGTTTCTTTGAAATGTCATTTTATTTTCTGTACATTCTAATTCAAATTAAGTAACTGAATTGGAATTTAAAAAGCATTGCAAATTCTGGATATGCACAACCATTACACACATCTTATAGTTGTTTGGGGTTGGAACCTAAAAACTTTTAATTACCTGCCCATATATTTAACTGTTACTGCTTCTCCATACAGAGCTGTCACACCCCAGATTTAAAGTGTACTGCTTGATCTTTCCTTGATCTTTCTGACGCTCAAAAATTCTCACTGCTTCCCTCTGTGAACATACAGGCTGTGACTCTTCATAGTTTCCTGTGGGGGGTCGTAGGAAAGTCTCATTTCGAACAACCTTGCCAACCCGCTGAGTAACGATTCTCTGTCTCCTCTGTGGGAGTTGGTTCTCATCCCACGCTTTCGTTTCATTCATTCAAATCCATTTTCACATGATGATGGATTGTAATAGTGGCCTTGGCACAAGAAGTCACGCTCGGATTCATGAGTGCCTGTAAAGTGAAATATCTCATGCTTTTGTGTGGTGCTTATAAAGCAGGGGAAACGTTCAAGGTTTGGCATGTTCAGCAATATGCATACTACACTTTTGAAATGAAAGATTTGAAAGATTTACATTGTTCCATTATTTTTAACCCACATACTTACTGACGTCAGTGCCAAACCAACAAACCAAGTTATTTTTCATGGTTTTCGCCTTTGTTGATTCTTAACTTTTAACAATTGAAGTTTCCAAAGCACAATCATACAATTTTCTCTGCATCAACAATGAGCTGATTTATGTATGAACAAAACAACTGAGACAATTCAGTTCATAACTTTGAGCTGATTGCCTGTCAAATGCACTTTCCCCTTGATGACAGTTAAATGAAGACTTTTCTCGTAATGTGCCCATCATGCATCTTTCAAAATCTTTTAGAACCCACTCTAAGAGCCTAGAAAGTTCAGAACCAAAGTACAGAAAGCAATTACCAAAGCATTGAGGGATGTGTGTCTCTTTGTATTGATTGACTTTTTGTCTGTTTGTTAGTGGGAGGAGATCAGTGTTATGGACGAGAGGAACATTCCTATGAGGACCTACCAGGTGTGCAATGTAATGGAAGCCAATCAGAACAACTGGTTGCGCACTGGACTGATCCAGCGAGAAGGTGCGCAACGTGTCTACGTGGAGATCAAATTCACTTTGCGTGACTGCAACAGCCTTCCGGGAGTCCCTGGAACCTGTAAGGAGACATTTAATGTGTACTATCACGAATCCAACAATGCCGTCGCCGCACCTTTGCGCCACATTCGAGAGAGCCAGTATGCCAAGATTGACACTATAGCGGCTGATGAGAGCTTTACGCAGACCGATGTTGGGGATCGTGTCATGAAGTTGAATACGGAAGTGCGAGACATCAGTGGTCTCAGTAAGAGGGGCTTGTACCTGGCGTTTCAAGACCTGGGTGCTTGCATTGCTCTGGTGTCGGTGAGAGTTTTTTATAAGCGCTGTCCTCTGGCGGTGCTCAATCTGGCCCAGTTCCCGGACACGGTGACGGGCGGCGATTCAGCACTGGTGGAAGTGCATGGCACTTGTGTGGAGGATGCGGAAGAGCTCGAAGCACCACGGATGTTTTGCAGTTCCGATGGAGGTTGGCTGGTGCCCATCGGCCGCTGTGTGTGCCGGCCAGGCTTCGAGGAGGTAGATGGACACTGCCAACGTAAGTATTATTGCTTTTACTGTCTCAAATGATTGTTTTAGAAAATATCAACATTAGGGGTGCACGATTAATATCGGCCGATAATTAATGCGCATCTCGTCAGTAAAGCCGGTTCAGCGGTAAATTCCATCAGGTGCGTAATTTCACATAGAGCAGCTGTTACTACACAGAGCCATTGTTAACTGACAAGCTGCGCAAATCCATCATTATCAGCCGATATTTATCGTGCACCCCTAATCAACATTTTTGTGGCTAAATGGGTAAACATGCTCTTGATCTAAAATGATTCTGTTTGAAATTAATATTGTGACCACAATAGTGGTTTTATATAACAAACATTTCCAAATTCAGAACTTTTTTTATAGGTTCTTTCTGCTTGTGTTAGCAATATACAAAGGGTTGCATAACAGGTTGGTTTGGTTAAACTTTTGGTTACTGTTGTTAGTTGGTGGTTTGGAGGTTTTTTATTGACTTAAAGACAAAGTCCCAGAGTGTTTTAAAATGATCTAATGATTGGATGGAAGAGATTTAGATGGATTATTGTTAGATCACTGAAACGTGGCTGCATCGGCAGATCCTATAGTTGAACAATAGATAAGGATTGGTAGGTAAGTGGTTGAATGGATGAGTAGTTGGGTAGGTAGATGGGTAGATAGATATAGTTAAGCTTTAAATGTAGGAGTGGAGATAAGATAGATGGGTAGGTTGCTAGATAGTTAGGTAGGTGGCTAGATAGATAGATGGTAAGATCATAGCTGGGTAGGTGGCTAGATAGATAGATGGGTAGGTAGCTAGCTAGATGAGTGGATAGATGGGTAGATATATTTCGTCTATAGATACAGACGTGCAGATAGATGGATAGATCAGTGTAGGAGACCTTTGTGTAAACTACATACCTCAATCAAAAATCAGCATCATAATCCTCTAGGGAGTGTTCTGCACATTGGTGTCTTTCATACTTCCAAACAAAAAAATCCATTAAAAGGAGAAAATGCTAGATAAAACCTCACAAATTAATCTATCCCCCTGAGAAAGGTAGACTGCACACTTTATTATCGCATGTGCATGATAATAGGTTTAAACTCAGGTCTTCACTGTTCTTTTCATCTCAGAAGGTGCTAATGGCTTCATTAATGTAGCTTGCTTTCTAGCCAAGACGAGGGGTGCTCTGTAATTACTTATTTATTTTGCTTTTGTTTCTCACTTCGCCTTTGGTGTTTTAAAGCACTGTCACCCCTCAGCCTCTGTTTGAGGAACTTGTCCGTACGCCACCCCAGGACTGAGAAGGCTGCAGCTTTTAAATATTCATTTCAGCCATTCTGGACCATTTTCTTGTGGGTGGAAGTGTAGATCAGGAAGGGAGGGGGTTTGGACAGTGTTACAAGGAACATTTGAGTGGCATGACTAGGAAGTAGACAGAGAGATGGGGCTGGGATATCTGTCACAACCAAGCTGATAGAGTCCTACAGCTAATGTCAATGATTGTATCTGTTAATTAGACTGTTAGCGATAGGCGCAAGTCAGATTTGATAACCTTTCTTTGCTGTGTTGTCGTGATAGTGGCAGAAAATAGAGAACCAGGAAGTTGGGGTAGGATATGTCCAAGGGTCTGTTTTAAAAATCGTCCAATAGCCTTTCGCTTACATTACATCTGTGATGTAATTTTCTAATTGCTATTGCTGGTCAGAATCGGATGCCATTAAGGATGGGATGTTCTCATTCTAGAGAGCATTTGGTTTGACAAAAATGTGTGTAGGAATATGTGTTGGTTTGTTTTCCCAGCAGAGAAAAGCGGTACATTTTATGTGTATACATGCAAAAAGGTATTTTAAACTGGCATATAGATACTCTCAATGCTACTGGACCAAAATCATCAAAATATCAGTTTTGAGAGCCTATAAAGTCTATAAAAATACTAAACTATAAACTGAACAGTTGTATTTTTGGTTGTTGCATGCAGCCTGTCAAGACATCTCATTAGAAAAAGATGCGTTTTCTATATATTGACTTTATGATGTCATAGTATTCAGTTTATCTTGCAACTTTCTATTCAGATAACTTCATCTTTTAGAACACACTCAGGAAACTCACTCTTTGCCATGACACAGTAGATTCAGCTCAGTGCCGCAAGAAATAATCAGCACCGATGGAAAAAGGGTAACATTTTAGCATCCATTCATTACCAAGAGTGGACAAGACTGGGCTGTAACTCAAAATTAACCTCAAAATAAAAGATTTACTCCAAATGCAATATGAAATTGGCATATCAGCCCGGTCAGCTGACAAAACATTAATTTCTCTCTGGCTCCAATAGCTCCTTGAAAAACAGTGCAATGGCATGCGAAATGACTTAAAGTGAAACCGCTTGTGGTCTGTTTTCACCTTGCGGTCTTCCTGTGAGTTCTGGAAGTGCTTGCTGACGCTGGCTTTCTCCACTTTTCATGCTGTGAGGGCTTTTATATTTACCGCATTAGTAGAAGACAGAAGTATTACAGCTAATTTTAGGCTGGTGTTTAACAAATGTTTCTCTTTTCCTAACCTTTTCCTAATTTTTTCCCCTCGTCTTTTCTTACTTCCTACCTTTCTCTTTTTGTATTTTATTTTCATTTCGTCTTGTGGATTCTTTCTAAATCTTTTAACAGCACCTTAGTCTAGCCCACTTACTGCTCAATGTCGACACACAAGGCTGTAATAGAAAGACAGTGAAAAAGAGAGGGAGACGGCTACTATTTAGATACGTCTTCTCCCACAACCTCGGCTCAGTGAGCTGCCTCTTATATTTATCTCTTCCATTCTTTACTTTTCGTCTTATTGTGGCAGCTCTCGAGCGCTCTCCAACAGAAACCCCCTCCCATCCATTCTGGTTTAACACTTTGTCCTGTCGTCCATAGATTCATCCTTTTTCTCTTGCATTTCATTCTCCATATCCTCTCTTAACCTTTTATTCTGTGCAAGTATGTTGTTACTCTGATTAAAAAAACCCTCTTGTGTCAAGTCCTTTCAACGGGGCTGTTCGTTCTTACCTGTATCTCTCAGTGTTGAGCACTTCGGTGTACAATAAGGCCCTTTTGTTGGATGTAAATGGTTTTTGAGTGGCTTGGTGGTGCTCGACAGACTCTGAGTTTGGGTCTGGCATGAGGTCCGACTGTTAGAATGCCAGCTGGAGATGGGCACTCTCTTTTGTCTCCCAAGGCGTATTCGCTAAGCTCACACAGTTGTTGCTGAACGGAGTGTTTTTCATCGGGGCAGGAGCGGCAGAAATGAGCTCTTTGTGACGGTAATCTTGCTGTGAGGAGCTCTGGAGTGTCTTCCTCTATAGGATTTGAGCTGAGAAACTGGGTCATGGGATTGTCAGCTCCCCAATGGAGATTCACGGAGGAGGCGGCTTTAGGAGATAAGCGTGTGTGTGCTTCAAAACCAAATTTTGGAGTGTAGATTGGAGAGGTTAACACGGTTAAGAGACCTGAGCTTTCTACACACTGCTGCTGTTCATCTTTATAGGGGCTCTAGTAATCACATACTTAGACATTTAGTTCGATTTCCACATCTGTAATCCTCACCATGTGATGCTCGCCTGCCAGTTGACAGCATGATGCTGGAATCTTTGTGCCATTTGTTGGCTAAAAGGTGAATGGGCATAAGAAAATTGGAAGGTTTGAGTCGTTTTGCCTTTTATGGACAGGACAGTTTAGAGCAGTGGATCTCCACCTTTTTACTATCCACAGTAATATTTGCAAGTCCCATTACATTTACATTTTCTGAAATGTAAAAGCCATTAATAAATGGCTGGAAATGGCTTGGGTCCCTCCTGCAATTATATTACAATGTCAATATAAAAGGTTTGGAATAAGATTTTTAAATATCTTAAATCTTTTAAAGTATTTTGTGCTCACAAAAAAAAAAAAAAAATCAGTAAAAACTAAGGCTGCACAATTAATCAAATTTCTAATTGCGATTACAATTATGGATGCCATAATTACGTAAGCGTTCAAAGCAGCAATTAATTGTTCAAAGTCCACTTATGTTATTCTGTGTGCTTAAGATGCGTTTTTTTCTTTCTACATGTTATCTTAAGGGTTTTTTCCATTATTTTAATTTTAGTT
The DNA here is from genome assembly GCF_018340385.1 of Cyprinus carpio. Taxonomy (NCBI): domain Eukaryota; kingdom Metazoa; phylum Chordata; class Actinopteri; order Cypriniformes; family Cyprinidae; genus Cyprinus; species Cyprinus carpio. The sequence goes on from NC_056595.1 coordinate 18,381,734, forward strand.
TTAATATAATAACATTATAATACCATTCATATTTTTACTTTTTTATAATTTAAAGAAAAAAACAATCCAATGTATAGTTGACATTTGAGGCTTAATACTATAGAAAATCACTCAAAGTTTTTCAGTTAGTGTTTTTAGCGTGTTTATTTTCATATAAAAATACGGCATGCAGTTGCACTAAACAATGGTTTAAACAACATTTAACGTAAATTGTGATAATCGTAATTATAATTTTGCCATAATCGTGCAGCCCCAGTAAAAACAGTAGTTTTGTGAAATATTATTACAATTTAAAATGTGAAAATATTTTTGTGGTAAGATTTAAAAAAAAAAAGAAAAAAAGACAGATGCTTTTATTCAGCAAGGACACATTAAACTGATTAGAAGTGTCAGTAAAAAGACATTTAAACTGAAACAAAAGCTTTCTATTTCAAAAAATGCTGTTCTTTTGAACTTTCTATTTAAAAAGTCATCCTGAAAAAAGTGTCATATTTAGTTTTGCCATCACAGAAGTACATTTTAAAATAAATTCTAAATGGAAATAGTTATTTTAAATTGTTATAATATTTCTCAATCAAATAAATGCAGCCTTGGTGAGCATAAGAGGAGTCTTTTAAATAACATGATAATTTCAAACTTTTGACCAGTAGTGTATTATGTTATAGCAAATATTGTATTATATTACATCATATTATACATTGAAGGAGGGACCCTTGAGGCATTTTTATTTATACATCATGTTTAAAAAAAATTTTAAATAAAAAAAGGCTATATTTATATTTATATTTATATATATATTATATATATATATATATATATTTAAAAAAAATTTTAAATAAAAAAAGGCGGTACTGCCAGTGAATCCGACCACAAAACATGCCTGTGGATATTTAGGTCCCAGAACACATGAAGCGTGATATAGCGTTTCTGCACTGTGGACATACATATACTGAATCATTTAACCGGCACTGGTACATGCTGATAGCCCCTACAGCTCAGTGAACCATCAAGCTGCCTGCTCAACATTCAGCCCAACTCAGTGACCTGCGCTGTTTTTTTCCCCATATGCATAGCATATTGCTAGCTATCTGCTAGTTACTCATGGCCAGTGTGTATGAGCTGCATCGAGTGCAAGTTTTTCTTCCAACAGAGAAGCTTTTATTGGAGAAGACAGCGTAAGACATCTGCAATAGCCATTTCATTTACCCTTGACAATAATATTATTTCTGGAACAAATTTTTAAAGGAGAAAAAGATGCTCATGTGTAGCTACATTGCCAGCCAGTTTGGACACACTCGACTGAATTTGTTACTTGTGATCTTTAAAATCATAGGCTTAAATGCTTAAAATTAATTTAAAATTGTGCCTGCATTAAAAAAAAAAAATTATATATATATATATATATATATATATATATATATATATATATATATATATATATATATATATATATATGTATATATATATATATATATATGTGTAATTTTTTTTTTTTTGGTCACCAGCCTACATAATTACAATGTTTGAAAAAATTGTCCTGTTTTTATTATTAGCATCTAGTTAATCAGCTGCCGACTAAAATGTCTAGCCGTCTCAGCCCTCTATCATACTGTCTACCACATGTCATCTACCCATTTCTGTACCTCCAGCTGCTGTTCGGATCAATAATACTTTAGTAGCCGATAGTAAACAACATGGAATAACCTGTCAGAGGATGGCAAAGTGCCAATCTGCAATTTAGGCTCACGGTCCAACTGTCATAACACAGACGATTCATGATAGTTGTTTTCTTTCATGTGCAGTTGTCTCTAAGGAAACTGTAGAACATGTTCGAGTTTCAGATTGCTGGCCTGATGAGATCTGGGTGGAATAAAATATAATGATCAAGTAATGGTATCGCTATTGACAATTACATGGTGCGTAGACTTAATTTCAGGACGGTTCTTTTGTTGGTGTATTCGTAGGTTTAAGGGCCATGGAGATTTAAAATTTGTGCATTTCTTTCTCAGAAAGCAGTTAAATTGAGACTGTTGTGAGCTCTGCTGGAGAACGTCAGGATGGCTACCAGATGTAGGCTGTTTTTTTTTTTTGTCTGGCTGCTGGGTCTTGGGTGTGGACCCCTGTAGGAAAGACAGCCACAGGAATAGAGAGTCTCCACAGCCAAAGCATCAAAGACTCAGAGCACCATCAATTATACAGGGACATTGACAGCTTACAGAACTCTAAAATTTCATCTAGGGAGTTTAGCACATTGTTGAATGTTCCTTTTCTGTCTACAGGATGAATTTATGAATGTTTTTGCATGCGTTTAGTAGAAGTTGTATTTCACAGTCTGTAAAACTGACAGTCAGGCTTTACTGTTTTTCTTTATTGAAAAGGAAAAATGTTAAGGAAACCAGACATTTCTTCCTCATTCCTCCTAATCACCCGCAGTTTAAAAGTCACAATAGTCCTATGATTCCTATTTGAAATATAAATATTATAATTTTTAAAGAAATTCACAAAACACATTATGACACTAATAGAGGAATGCGATTTTCACAGTTTGGTCAAAATAACCATTAAAAACCCATAATGGGGAAATGGACATTGCTGTTTTTGTTCAGCATGGACAGTTTACACTTCTCACTACAGTGTTTACCGGTGTTGTGATGTGTTCTTTGCTGATGTTGCCTCACAGTGACGTTGCAATGGGATTTGTTTCTACACCTGTTCTGTCTCTTATTGGCACTCAGATGTATTTTTTCAGTGTGTGTGTGTGTTGAGAAGGAAGACGGCACATGGAGGCACCCACACGTGCAACCAACAGTCGTCTTGTAATATTTTTTTCAAACTCTTTTAATAATTCATCCAGCGGGCTGCAGATGACAAGAGGGCCTTACGACCAGAAGAAACAGTCTGCTGGTTGGCTCAGACTCCTTATTGAAAGTCAACATGAATCAGAATGGACCCTATTTACTTGATTGCGTTTTCCTGGCCTTATTGTCAGTGACTCACAAATCCAAATTTTAAAAACTCTCTTTGTAACCTTTAATCAGATATCCTCTTGCAAGGGTATTAATTTAATTTAATTTAATTTAATTTAATTTAATTTAATTTAATTTAATTTAATTTAATTAAATTTAATTTAATTTTTTTAATTTAATTTTTAATTTTTAATTTTTCATTTTTCAATTTTTCTGCCTTAGACCACACAAGCTATTGAATGATATTGACTGATTTTAACAAACTCCGCGCTACATTGTTTCCCCCTTGTGGAACATTCCTTTTCACCCAAAAATAAATCAGATGTTGGAGTTAAAAGGGTTTTTCAGTTTTAAGGGACAAAAACTTCACTGTGAGCTGCTCTGTTAGAACGCAATCATGTCTTGGTCATTAAAAGTTATCACCACTTTTAAAAAACAGGTGGAGCCACAGGAGAGACAGGAATGAAATATCCAATATATTTCCACATGTGTATGAAATGGAGCCACTATCAATAAAACAAGAGTCTGTCTTTTAAGAGGAGCCAGTTTCCAGAGCTGACTGGTTTAAAGACCTGGTCTACATTTTGTGATTACAGACCTGTACAGCCTCACATCTCCCAGGTAAATCTGGATTTTGCTATCAACCTGTATGAACAGAGAGGACACAAATCTTCTCAAGCAAAATTCTAGACACTGGAAGGCTTATTAAATAGACCAATATGAATAAATCTTTTTGATTTTTCATGACACAGAATGTTAAACGAAAACAGTAGTAAGAAAAAGACTTCAGCAGCTATTTTAATGGCTGTTCTATGTTCAGAAATAATGCATTGCTTTGGAAACTCAGCTTGAAGTAGTTTTTTTTTATATTCCTGTGATTTTAAATTGATATAGTGAGGCTATAGCTCTGTATGCTCGCACACACAGCAAGAAAAAAGGCACGGATAAGCGGAGAAGAATTCGTTTTTATTGCTACTTTTCTCACATGTATGGATAATCTCTTTTTTATAGCTCTCCGCCCAAGAACTGTGGTCAGAGGCTCCCCCCTGCGCCCGCTCTGTAGCTCACCCCACTGAAATAACAGCAAGACCGCTGGTCTCCAAACACACCTGCTTTTCATTTCAGCTCCACTGATTACAAAGTCTGCTGGAAAACTGAAGTATTGAGTACGCTGTATAAGTTTGAGTAGAATGAGCTGGATGCGAAGCACATTCAAATATGTTGTTCCCCAAGTTCTGATGCATTTCTAAAGATAAAAAAAAGATTAATTTTTTTTTTTTATCTAAAGAAAGCACTATATAACATATTTTATTACATTTATTTTTATTTATTATCACATTTTTTATGAACTTTTCCATAGTTTTTTCAAATACTAAACGTAAGAATTTTGGCTGTTGGACTATAAACAAGTGGGGGAAAAATGGGGCAAAATACTTACATTGAAGAAGCCCTATCTAGGTACCAGATGGAGCAGATTTGACCCAGCAACCACCTAACAATCTACCAAAACACCCTAGAAACTACATATAGCTTAAGAAATGCACTGCCAAGCCTTGTACAGACAAGTACCACTCATATTCGTCCAAATCTAGTTATTTTGTAAGTGCGTTTGTCCGTAGGCTTTGCAATCGTATCATTCAAAAGTGGTTTTATTGTGTGTGTGATTCTTCTCAGAGTTGGAAAATCTGCTGTGGGTGGAATTAATGGTTGAGGAAAACTGTAGAGCTCCGCTTTTGGGTCATGATAAAGTCGCCCACCTTGTTTCTATCAGTTGTTTCATGGGATTAAGTAGCCATTTCGTGTCTGGCTCAAGTGGCCGTTATATGCCACTAGGTTGATAGGATGTTCCAGCTAGGCATACCAGCAAAGCCTGGGAGATTGGCTCTGTCACGCTGTGCATGATGGGTGGAAAGCGGGAAATAGCCTTTGGAAAGAAAGGGCACTCTAGTGAGATTGAGAGCAGATTGAGACAAAGGAGAAATCCATCCGTGGAGATGTTCAAACCCTCTCTTGACACCTCTGAGGTTATTGGACAGGTATTTCGGATGTTGAAGGCCAGGTGGATGCTGCATTTTGTGACTTTAAGCCATTTGAGCAATCGTTTTTTCCATGGTTATTGGAGAAGCTAAAGATTTTGACCTCTGAAACGCTGATATCCTCAGTTGCTTCTGGGATCAACTCACTCCATAATCTTCCTGTTTAAGGAACCACTAAAGATGTGGTTTAGGCCCAGAACAGGCTAGTTCTGTGTGAACATTGCAAATGAACTTTTAGCTGTGTTTCTAGTGAGTGTGCTTAGAGGAAAATCTGGCTTTACCATTCTCCAGTCAACAGCCTGGATGGGTTGGATTTTTTTCCTTATCCAATTGCCTAATGGCCAGGGTAAAAATGGCTGAAAAGACTTAAAAAGTCTCTGTTGTGCAACCGGACCCTAAATCAATACATTGCTATAATCACCAGAACATTTCCATTCCTGTAGGTGAGATCGAGTTCTGCTAATGAGAAGAACCTTGTTTATTCTTGTATGGCAAAGGGCTCAGCGGTTCATTTGTTTACCAACAGAAATGCAAACATGGACAACCATAGACAAATATTCTGTAATACCCTAGAGGCTAACATGCTAGCCTCGATTAGCATGTCATATTGAAAGTGCCACTTTGAAATTGATGCTTTTTGCCTGTTAAGCATCAGTGAGTCAAGAATCTACTTCAAGGTGAGCAAACATCAAAGTCTAGTGGTAAGAAACTTCAATGATCACTAACGCCAACGCTTTTTAGCGGCTTTATGGTCAGCCATCGATTTTCATGTTGTATGCATAAAAGAGAATGCCTTATGATTATACTTCAAAATACTAACGCAAACTAGTCTAGAGGAGCCCATATTTGTCTGTTTGAAGGCCAAGCACATTAAACATGCCTCTGAAGGTTGGCTATATAAAGTTTGTTGAAGGTGTTTAAGATGCTTTTATTTCCAAGTGCCTTTCTGTGCTTTATGTACGAATCCTTCGCTATGTGTGGATAAACGTATTTCCCTCTTTAATCCACCTGGAGTTCTACTATTTAGGTTGCCGTGATTTTGCCAAGTAAGACATGTTCCTGGATCAACGTCTTTTGATGATCCTGGATCAACATTACTGTCCAAAAATATAGACTTAACCCTATCCCTACCCCTAAACCTAATCCTACCCATAATTTATTTCTAAAATCAGTTGAAATGATTAACAAGGGCGTAGAAGCACCTAACCCTGATTGTAAACCTAAAACAGGTATTTCCTAAAAAGTTATATCTTAGTTCTGATTGGTTGATTGGAATGTTGTTCCAGGATCAACAAGGATGTTGATCCAGGAACATGATTTACTTGGTGAAATCATGCTCACCCTACTATTTAAGTCTTGATTTGCACTCAATGCAGGAAATGTTTTGGAATTATGTTGCCATGGAAACTAGTACATAAGCTCCTCTCCCTACATAATAGAATGTTCGGTTTCTGTGGGTACAGGACCCTGTGGTTGGTGGGTTTTTTTTGAGCTTCAGTTTAGGTCAAGTTTTCCCAATTGTTAGTTTTTATTTTAGTTCATTTTAACTTTTTTTTTTTTTTTTTTTTTTTTTACAATAGTAATAACAGCGTCCCTGATCCCTGTGATGGAGAAGGGTCTCTGTTAGCTTTTCAGGTGGTGGGTTGATGTCTATTGATCTGCCTCATTCAATATGAAGCAGAGGCTGCAGACAGAATGAGAAATACTCTAATAGCAATCATTCGTCCCCATGGACTAGGGCATTAAACACACTCTCCAAACATGTCTCTCATCCTCCTCCTTGCAGGACGAAAAAAATACAAGCGCTCCGCTGTTCATTTTTCTCTCGCTTGCTTTCTCTGTCCCCTGATGGTGCTGCTCTTTCTGTCTTTTTGTCTGAAGGTATCATATATAAAAGCTATTGATTCTCTTGAGCCAAGGGGACACCAATCACACCAATGTAAATATTTGATAAGGAAGCCATCCGAAATCTCTGAGATGTTTCACTTTTCTGTCTTCTGCTCATGAGCAAAAGTACAATCTCAAAATGTTTTGTTTTACATCGATTATTTTCTTCTCCCATCAATAATTTGTATTGACATTTTGTTTGCTCAATGTAAAATTCATGACTTTGACTTTTGGTTTTGGTGGTTTTTCAAATATTAATAAAAAATTGACTTTTTTTAATGTATTTAATATAACAATGCTTTTTAAAAAAATATTATTTATATATATTAAAGACATAAAAAAATCTTCATAAAGGAGGTGTATTCAGGTCATGAATTGCATTTTTAATGTTTTTATTTTTTATTTTTTAATGAAGGAATAGAAAATGAGTGCCATTGATTAATAGCATGTCTATACCAGTACCAAACCAGCATAAACCATTATGTTCACTTATTTTGTTTGACTAAATTAAGATTTAACTATGGTAGACTTACCTTGCTAGAGGATGTTTTCAGGCTCTGATGATCTCAGATAGACCAGTTAATCTGGAGCTTTTCAGCTCTCCACTTTGGGGCAAATTGCTTCTCCTGGATCTATCCATCACAGCAATTCCATATCCTCTAACACACTTTCATTTGCGGTTAACAGGCGTAGTCGAAATCTACCTTGTAGCTATTGCACTGGCTTTGACACACTTGACCATTTGGGTTCCACAAAAGGCTGGGCTTTCCAAGGGCTTTCTGGTTTGGCATTGAACACAGAGAGGGTGCAAAACCATAATACACACACGCTGTTTCATTTCAGGCCTCGTTCCAAACCACCACAGGGACTTTACACCTCTTAACTCACACACTGACCACCAGAGGTGATGGAGAAAACAATCACATGTTCATCAGGTCTTAGCTTAGTATACTGTAATCAGTGTTTCTACTCCCCATGCAGCAGAACTGTGTTTTAGCTCAGAATTATTTAGGTCAGTGAATACTCCTGGATTTGTGCCAGAATTCAGTGAGCCTGTTAGCATAAAGCTTTAGTGAGCACAGCAGTGTAGACATTTGGGAAATTGGTTTTCCATTGAATTTTCACATCTGTGTATATACTCCTTTTGTTCTGGTGTACAACAGAAAAGCAGGAACTATGTAGCGCATTGAGCTCTGGCATTAAAAAAAAACAATGGCTTTTTGTGTACCCTATTTGTGGCCATGTGGATTACAACATCTCAGTAAATAAAAGGAGAGCATGCCTAGATAACAAAATACAGTCGAAAGTATCATTGAGGAAGGGAGTATTTGTTTGTTTGGGGCAGTGGAAAAGTGTGAGTTTTTCGTGTTAAGAGCAGTATTAATTCTGCTGGTCCCGATTGCCTCTCGGCGGCATGAAGTAAAAGCATTTAGAGCAAATTCTTGTTCCTTTAATCTCTCAGAAAGATCTCCCACTGAGAGGGTCTTATCTTTACTAAAGCATTATCGGTTTCTTGTTTTCTCACTCTATGTGTGTTTGTAGCTGTATGTGTGTGTGTGTGGTTGTGTCAGTGGCTTTAAATTGAGATAGATGGAGTTTTTTTTGTAATTTTTTTTTTTGTGTTGATGAATGTGTTAACCTGTGGTACACCGTTTTTAAGCTCCTGTGTTTACAGAAATGAAATTTTAGGCCAAAAATTGAAAATATTAAATGGCAAAAATAAACTGGACTGGTCAGAAAGAATGAATTTTTTAATGTCCCATTAAATGACATCCGCTCATGTTTTGACCCATTTGACCTTTTCATGCTTCATACCAGCAATAAACCACTGTTGATTGGTTGGTGGGGAACTGAAAGATGTTGATTAATTAATTAGGAGGGGCCGCTGTCTTATTGATTATGAAACATCTCCGGCCACTAAGTAATGGTAGAGTGGTGGTAAATCAGAGCGTCAGTTAATGGATTGAGGTTGAGGATGTGAGTGTAAATTATAAAGCATGCAATGTAAATCATATTCTACTGCTATTTGGGATTCTTCTGGCTTGTGCATTGCACATTATGTTGTAATGATATATATTTATATAGTACAAGTATTTTTGGTTATTTTTTGCATTTAACCTTTGCTTTATTTTTGGCCTTTTTGCCTATTTTTATTAATATGGAAAGTATCAAAAAAAAAAAAAAAAAAAGACAGGAAATGGAAGCAGGAAATGTTGCAAGCCAGACATGAACTCCATCCACATTTACCACTAGGCCACAGCTCTGATGCAATGTAAATCTGTTTTGCATAGTTTATTAAGAAGAGAAAAAGAAATGATCCATTTTAATATGGTGAACATTTGAAGTATAGCATGGCGTTTTCATGTGCAGATGAACTTCTATAATGAAGATGCATTGGAGCCCAAGACAGCTTCTGTGTTTGAGTTATTAATTACAATAGGTTGAGTCACTTAATGTTGTTAAATTTGAAGCAACACCTCTCAAAACTACATCCACCTTTAACAGCTTCTCAAAGCTGCCATCACTCTACACTCCATTAGCACGGTCCAAAGTTCAGTATTAGTCGCTTTGAAAAGCCTCTCCTGAAAAGGGAAATATGTTGGAGGCATTGTGCTGTGGCTGATAAGAACTGACATGTTTCGAATGTGTTTGCAGAAATATAGGGTTTGCTTTTAGTTCAGGGGCAACATGGGAGTCTGGCACGGCGTCCCTGAGGGGAAGTGCTCTAATGCGTGTGCATACACACACACACACACACACACACACACACACACACACACACACACACACACACACACACACACACACACACACACACACACACACCAATCAGACTCACTCAGCTCCAACTTGACCCAGGCCCCACACACACAGAAAACACAGCTGCCGCGTGCCTCCAGTCATGCTAATGCTGCAGTGGGATGTTAGTTAGGACTCGCTGGAGAAGGTGACGAGAGCTAATAGGAAACCTCCTTCAGATAACATCACAAAACTGCTCTCTTTCCATTGCTGCTTTATTTTTTTCACATTTATAAATGAAAAGAAATAACTTATAGCCTACACTTACTAACTAATGGAAGTCAAGTGTAAGGATTCTTGCTCCAGATCAGTCGATATGTAGTTTTACTTTAACCTTTTTTCACTCTTTTAGCCCTAGCACGCAACATTCTGTGTTTGCTACTGTAGCTTTAAGAATTTCTATATGCAAATTACCTCTGTTTTATTTTTTTTATTAATAAACATCAGCATGTGTGTGTGTATTTCCCTTTTCAGAAGAGTCTTTTCATAGCTAGATGGATGGATAGATGGATATTATCATATACATAAATATATGTATATGTTTAATTTTATTATAGTTTTTATAAAAAAAAATTCTCAAGTAATAATTCAGTTAATTTATTGTAATGATAATATTTCTGAAAATATGAAAATATTTTAATATAAAATATATCAATATTATAAAATTGTTCTATTTCTTATAATTCAAGTAATTTATTGAAATGACATTTCTGATTTAAGAAATATTTATATAAAAATATACATATATTTAATTTTTTCTATTACATTTTATTTTTCTGATATACATGTATATATAATTTAATTTCATACAATTTAATATTTTATATTTACATATAAGTTGTACTTTTTATATATCATTTATAATTTGTGTAATTTATTACACTGCAGATATTTCTGAATATAAATAAATAAATGAAATAATTTTAATTTTTTTCTTCTTCGATAGCATGTCGGTCAGGTTTCTACAAGGCCTCTGCTATGGATGCGTACTGCGTGAAGTGCCCCCCACACAGCTACTCCCACCAGGACAAGGCCTCAGAGTGTGTGTGTGAGAGAGGCTTCTACAGGGCCGAATCAGACCCTCGCTCTATGGCGTGCACAAGTAAGCAGGGGCTTTGTGGCTTCTTAAATAAAATAAAAATAAAGCATTAAAACATCCAGTTCATTATTGTGTTGATTTTATTGTCAAGATTTTATTTGGATAAGTGCACAATTGATGTTCTTTACTTGTGTGTACATCCATCAGGACCACCTTCGGCACCCGGAAATCCTATTTCCATGGTGAACGAGACTGCAGTCATTCTAGAATGGAGTCCTCCTCGTGAAAGTGGCGGACGTGGAGATGTCACCTACAGTGTCCACTGCAGGAAGTGCTCTGGAGAAGCAGGGGCTGGGGGAGACAGTGAGAGGTGTGTTCCCTGTGGCAGTGGTCCGCATTTCAACCCAAGGCAGTTTGGCTTGATGCACCCCAGAGTTCTGGTCACAGAACTTCAGCCTCACACCAATTACACCTTCAGCATTGAAGCCCTTAACGGAGTGTCAGACCTCAGCCCCAGTCCACGTCAACTAGTGTCTGTCAACGTCACCACCAGCCAGACAGGTGAGATGTCACACGTCTACATTCTGTGTTTCTTCATTAAATGATTTTTCTGTTTATTAGTAGTCTCTGATTTTCAAAGCTTGTATCTGAAGGCTAATTATTATATATATATATATATATATATATATATATATATATACTGTGTATATGTGTATATTAAGAAATATTTATATATTTTTTGACATTTATGCAATTATCAGACACTTTATTCAGTTTATTACACTTTATTCTTCTTATCAGACACTTTATTCATTTTTTTTTTAGAAATTAGATTATTTGCAATTATTTTATCGTGTTGACTACTGAGTTTTAAGATTAAGAAATAGCAGCCAAATCTTGAAAATCCAAAAATCAAAAAGAGTTTTATATAAATAAATGAATACATTCAACTTATATTTATTTTTTTGTTTTATCAACTAGTAATGCAAATGATTCATTTCTCTAAATATGTTTACATTTAAAATTGGTGTATAATATTAACAATATAATACATAATAAAATATATAATACAGAATATTAATGTAGTAATTTAAATATTAAGTTAATTATGTTTATGAAGGGGTATCTTTTAAGGTGATGGTTATATATGAAGGACCTTGGTATCAAAAGCCTGAAACCCTTTGTTCTAAATGTTATGAACATTTTACAAGGACATACAATATTTATTTCCTTTTTTGGCTTTTTCATTTGATTCATACAAAATAAATGGTATGATACATGACGTAGGTATATTTTGTAACACTGTCAGAAGGGTCAGGGTTATGCTGTATTCAGTGTCTTTCAATAGCTTTAAATGTACTCAAGTACAGTTTTTTTCTGCTTGTGCTCTTAAATCGCTGAAGCTTTAGTCACAAATTTAGTCTCCTGTTTTCTGCTTTTGAATTTAACACGGCTGTGCTGTGCTTCAATGGCTCCTCTTCTATCTCGCCTGACCTTTAAACACGCACTCTGTGAGCGCCTCGAAGCCTGTCATTGGTCGAGAGGAGGGACGAGCTCTCCTGATCCTGTGGTTAATGATTCAGCCCCTCAGAGAACAAGAGCGTGAGCGAGACAGGCAGGAGCGAGAGGCAGCGTAATGAGAAGCCTGAGAGGAGAGTTACCCAGGATGCCCAGATCAACAGCCCTTCACTCTTATGAGAGCTGACATGCCTGTAACCGTGGAAACGCCACTAATGGGCGGGGCCTGATTGAGGTATATGTAACTCTGATTGGCCTGTATTTCGAGTGCTTGGCCTCTGGTCCACACCGCTTGAAATATTCAAGAGACAATCCACCGTGTGTCAAGAGGAGACTTCTGGGATGATGTAGTGCTTGTTTTGTGGATATTGACTGATGTTTCAGCACACATCATTCATCGGCATGTGTGCGAAAGATAGCAAACAGATTATTTATAAATGCAAATTGGGTGGAGACATAAAGTGACAAATACATCAAATAAAGCTGACAGATTCATGATTTCATAAGAACTGAATGCAGAGTGTTTTAATGCTACATATATGAATATATAATGCAAGTTGTTTCAAATAAATTCTCTCCTTTTGAACTTTCAGTGCATGAAATAGTCCTGAAACTGCATCAGTTTCCAAAAAAATAGTACAACTGTTTTTCAACTTTGACATTACAGAAATAAATAACATTTTAAAATATATTAAAATAAAAAAATGTTGTTTTAAATTGTAGTAATATTTCACAGTATTGCTGTTTTGATTAAATTAATGCAGCCTTGGTGAACATAAGAGACTTGTTTCAAAAACATGACCCCAAAAGGCAAAAAAGGATCAAGTTTTATCGGTATTATTATTATTATTATTACTGACCATATTTATATTTAGATTGAGTTGTTCACATAATGGTCAGATCATGTAGTCTGTATATAAATGCATTATTGTCCTGTTTTTAACGGTTTAACTCACCTTCTACATCATTTCCTGTGATATTTAGAGACACTTTTTTTTCATTACTCTGAATTGAAGCATGTCTGTTCTTTATCTGCGAACCAAACACATGCTGAGATATCATTGTAGCTGTTTGTTTATCACTTTAAGAGTGTTTGTGTGCGTACTGCAGTTAGCGGTGTCACTGTGTCAGCGCTGCACAGCAGATCAGAGCACGCAGAGTTAAGACTCACACAGCTCATTAAAGATCGAAACGTCAGCTCCTTCATTCATCACTAGCTGCCGGGGCCCAAACTGGGAGGCCCTCGTTTGTACTCACAATCTGACACCATCATTAGCACCTCTGTGTCTCTCTCTCTCTCTTTCTGCTCAGGGCGGCTCGTGAACACTGCTGTTGTATGAATGGAAGGGCTGAGGTGCTCTGGCTGCATGCCAGCTTTGTAGTACGGGGTGAAAATGACTCGCAGAATAATTTATCACTCCCAAAAAAGACAAGACGCGCTCTTCCAGCCGTCTCATACTCTTTAATTAGAAGTGTAATTAATCCTCCTCTTTTACATGGAAATCAATCTCAATTAATCTCTCTCTTTCTTTTTCAGTGAGCGTCATCTTAAAGGAAAGGAAGGGCACCGACAGTGTAACACTGGCATGGCAGGGTCCAGAACCTGCCGATGGGGCCGTGGTGGAATATGAAGTCACCTATTATGAAAAGGTTAGACACTTTGGTCTTTTCTTCAGCGCACACTGATCTTCATGACCTTTTGGCCTTATGCAAGTCCTTCTTGCACTGATTGGGCATATGGCAGCTCACTTTTATCGTACCCTGGGGAGAGGCTGTAATGTTAACACAGACATGCTTCATTCGGTCCCAATTAACATTCATAGATCTCCTGTCTGCCAAAAACCTTTGAGGTTGTCAAATTTTAGACTTGATGACATTATTGTCCTGAACAAATTATAGAGGCTTTGTTCAGACAGGGAGAAAAAATAAAAATTTTACTTCATCCAGCTCAAACCTGTTTAGTTTTATAGGCTGAACAGCCCCAAAAAATAAACAAAATCTGATATATTTGCAAATCCACATGCGATTATGTTTGAAATCCGATTAAAACCTTGTCCATATGTGGTTTGAAATCTGATTAAAATAAGATTCTCATTCCATATGATCAAATCTGATTTCAAGTAGTTTTTCTGATGTCTTCATTTGAGACATGTTAAAGGGTTACTCCACCCCAAAATGAAAATTTTGTCATAAATCACTTACCCCCATGTTGTTCCAAACCCGTAAAAGCTTTGTTCATCTTCGGAACACAATTTAAGATATTTTGGATGAAAACAGGGAGGCTTGAGACTGTCCCATGGACTGTCAAATAAATAACAGTGTCAAGGTCCAGGAAAGTATGAAAAGCATCATCAGAATAGTCTATCTGTCATCAGTGATTCAACCGTAACGTTATGAAGCGACGAGAATACTTTTTGTACACGAAGAAATCAAAAATAATGACTTTATTCAACAATTCCTCTTCTCTGTGTCTCTCCAAATCAGCGTAGCGCCATTTTGGCAATTCTGAGCAGTATGCAGATGGAGTACGCTCTTCTGTGTCAGCAGCGCTGCGCCGATCCACTGTTTGCTTTCAAATCAAAGCATATATACACGTAAAAAATGTATCCTTGTGGCGTGGCTGACACAGAAGAGCGTAAGCCGCTTGTGTACTAGTCAGAATTTAAAGAAGATTGCTAGATGATAACAAATGTAATGAAAATGTAAAAATAGCAGAAATGAGCATGCACAATTAAAAATATCTCCAAAATAATTGATCTGATATTGTACTTATGTATCGCACATATCTAGTGCGAACTACTTTCTGCAGTGACATTTCTAAACACATGGTAAGTGATTTCGAGCAGTTATTTGTTTCGATCCCTCCCGTACCACTGTACTCGGCAGTGTGGCATAAAGACAGGGTGATGGGTAATAATTATGATTTATTCAGGTGATTATGGGCTATGTGGCTTTTAGATGGAGTGCACAGATGGACAGGCTTGGCTGCCACTGTGTCCACGATCCGTTTGATGCCGCCTGTTTGGCCAATCTTAGATTTAATAGCACCACAGGAAATATGGCCATCCCTCTCTCGCAGGGCGTGGCGTTTCTGTCTGGAATGTTAGATTTCCCTAAACGAGCTGGCATGTGCCTCTTTTGCGAAGGGCTTACATGAAGCAAGATGAATGGATATCGATAAGCTGTGAAATATTAACATGAGCACACTGTATGGAATTCTCCTTAGGATTGGACAGTGAGAATTGGACAATGAGGCGACAGCTCCTAGTCAATAGGATTGATGTCATTTATCTGGATAAATTCCAGTTACTGGAAGCCGAAAAGCTGTTAGGCCCTTAAAAAAAATGCAGAAATCTGCAGTTTCTTTTCAGTTCAATCCGTCTATGTGAAAAGCATTGTGATAACCATTAGCAGGAGGTGCTTGAATGAGCACTAAATTCCATCTGAGCTAATTGGCAATTGACTGATTTGAATCCAATCTGCATGCTTTGTTCTCTTGTTCTTCGTTTGTTTCTGTGACTGTGAGCCGATATATTATGGATGATTCAACAAAGTTCATGCAGCCTCATGGGGTTTGCAGGACAGGAAGGGATTCAGGGATCATTGTTCGAGACATCCGTCTTCATTGAAAGCAGACTTGTTCACTTATTATTCCATTCTTTCCTACTGTAGAACCAGCAGGATCAGAACTACACTGTGCTGAAGACCAAATCCAACAGTATGACTGTGGATGGACTCAAGCCAGGGACCACATACATCTTCCGGATTCGAGCCCGTACGGATGGAGGCTATGGGAACTACAGGGGAGAGATTGAGTTGGAGACAAGCCATGAAGGTGAGTGGAAAACCATCCTTCATACACCTTCATAAATCAACCAGAAATGTTTTATCTGTTTAAGATCTCTTGCTTTCAACAGTGAAGTGAAGCCCTTTCTGAACTTTTGACGATTAGCCTAAATGTTTTTTCTAGTCTCGGAGAATGGACTATAAAATCTGACCCTAAAATTGTCATTTTAAAATGGACAGTTCTGCTCCTGGATGCTGATTTTTCAATATCATCCATGGCAAAATGCACAATATAATTTCATTACGCAAAACACGTTCATCCTATCACTGCGCATTTGAAATTGTTTTAATAAGCCCATACAATAAAATTGTAATGAAGCCTGTAGTGTTGTCAAAAGACCCGGTACTTCGGTACCAAGTCGGTACTGTTTCCCATACATTGGGAAATATTAAAACTGACTGCAACAAACAGATTTTCCAGAAGGCTTTGACTTCGTTGAATAAACATGAACACTGCACGTGTCAAAGTCTAAACCCGATGCAGGTGTTTTTATATCACTGTATTTCAGAAGAAAATCGACTCTCTTTAGAAAATTATGGATGTCATCTTCCCTGTAATGCCTGAGCAGTGTTTGTGAGCACATGCTCAGCGCTTATTTGATTACAGCCGTTACCGGGGAAACCTCTCTCTCGCTGGCTCTACAAGCACCTCCTGCTGGCAGAGAATGAATTTGCATATGCCGCTGTGGGAAACACCGCTTCGGTTATGAATACTATCAAATATTTTAATTTTTAAATGTTTAAAATATTTTAATATTTGAATGTCGGATTGAAATGAACGCTGTTATTAGAGTAGTTAATCATTAGCATAAGTGCGTCTAACGCTAATATAATGAGCATTAGAATAAAGTTTCTTTATTAACAATTTAATGCTCCTATGACTTTCATTAGGGTAAAAAAATGGATGACATGATGATATTTACTATTTTTACACACCAGAGGCTTTTTAATGAATTGTGAATCTAAAATATATGTGTTAGAGAATGTACAAATGGTTAACATTGTTTGTGTCATATCAGTCAAAAAAGCTGTTCTGTTTTTTTTTTTTTAAGCTAACTTAGTTGTTATTCTTGGCTTTAAATTCAAAATCCCTTTAAAAATAAATATGTACACAGTTTGGATTAAATGAAAGTATAGTCAAGTTTTTTAATTTGTATGTTTTTGTATTTTGCTTTGCTACCGAAATTGTTACAGAGAACCGTGGATTTTCACTGGTATTGGTACCGAATACTGAAATTTTGGTACAGTGAAAACACTAGAAGCCTGTGATTGTACTGTAGTTAAGGGGGCTTTAAGCACATTGCTTTGTGGTGTATTGCTTTATTAGAACCCCATTTACAGTGTCCTTTATTTTGTAGATCTCTCTATAATTTCTGACTGTGTAAGTCCCACCAAACCCCTTAATTTCTCACTCACAGCAGAATATCTTCAAATTTTCAAGAACATTAATTTCAGCCAAACTCTAACCTGTGTCACACATGTATTTCTCCAACCATTGATTGAATTTCCGATCCGCTGTGCGCATTGAAAGAGGCTGTGAAATACATGTGAACACGTTCAATTAGTCCCCTGAGAACAACGAGGCTCCTCGCGCGCTGCAGTTTGCTCTCTTGCTGCGGTGTTTGAAGTCTGAACATGTAGATTTTCTGTCAGTGATCCTCTGAAGTGTGAGCAGCTTCAGCCGAGAGTAGGCAGATACCCCGCTGTGCTTGTCTCATAGTTTGTGTACCATATGGTACGCGCCACCATTCTGTGCACATAATTAGAGGGACCCTTTCCTAAATCTTTTTATTGGAACATTATCTGGAAAAATTCAGCTTATTATTTTACATCCCCTATTCCCTCCACTAAGATATTAGTCATGATTATTTTTGTTTGTGATAACACTCATGAATAATGTCAAAATAGTTGCCCTGATTTTCATAAAGTGACTTTAACAGTTTCTAACTGTGTTTACAGTGTGCTATGCATGGCATATATGTACTTTTTCAAAAATGTAAAGAAAAAGATTAATTTAAAAAATGTAAGAATAAAAAAAAAAATTACTAATTGTTGAAATTAATGGCAACATGCACATAAAATATGCACTTTCCCATATACATGTAAATCAATTTTAGCCTAAAATGTTTATGTTAATAAAAAATTACAACCTTTTATGCATATACCATTGATTGAACAACCGTGTAGAGCGATATGTTTACTATGGTCTAACTGAAAATAATGCAGTTTTATGATCATCCTGCAGGACTGTGGTAAATTTTCAAAATTGCAAGAACCACTGAAAATAATCTCTGCTTGTATGTTGATTACTCTCTCTTTCTATCAGATATGCTTGCTGTTGGAGATCCCAACCAGCAAACCATACTGGCCATCTCTGTAGCAGGCGGAGCAGTGCTTTTGGTGTTGCTGGTGGCTTGTTTTGTTGTGAGTGGACGGTAAGAGTAATTTACTATTCTCTTTTTACATTCAAAATGTATCTTTTTCTTTAAAAATCTCCAGACACCAAAGTATGCAGCCTCCTGTATGATGAAAAAGCAGTGAATTGGCAACTTCTACATAGACAGACTTGGATGAATCCATGCTAATCTGGGTTGTTTAACTGTCAACAAATCCATACGAAGAATAAAGAAACCATGTTTCATTTAATCAGCGAGCAACCATAAATATACAAAGACAGAATCGAGCAAATGAGATGTTGTTGTGCATCTGTCAGTGTGTGTATGCCTTTGTATGAGTGCATGTGTGCATTTACACAAAATCAAAAGGACACAAAATTGTTTAGCCCTCTGATTGCATAGCGTGATCTATAGAGATGAAAGCAAACACTTGAGAGAGCAACTGAAGAGACAGACATAAGGGAGAAAAGCAAGAGTAGACACGCTGTACGGTTGAGAATGAGGGAGCTAATGTAATGGAAATGAAAGGAAAAAGTGGATCAGAGGAGACGAGGAACAGAAAGCAGAAAATAAACCGTTCTCGATGACATGAAATGGTCAGAATGAGTCGTGAGCTGATCTTTGTGTAGGTGTGTGCCCTTTTGGTCTTACTAGATTGTTATATCCAAAATTGGGTGTCAGTAAACTGTAATTGTAACTGTTATATTATTTTGTAATAATTTATATATATATATGAAATATATGAAATGTTTATTAATTTTTAAATAATATTAATAAATAAAATATTTTATTTCCATAAATTATATTATTATCAATATTAATAACATTGTTTACCAACAGTTTAACCCTGCAGTAAAAAAAAATTTTTTAATAATATATATATTTAATATATGTATATGTGTGTATTATATTTCTCATATAAAAAATACAACTATGAGACAATAAAGGCAATGTTCAGCAACCCAATTTAATTTCTTTTAGCAATAGTGTAGAAAGACTGGCATCGTTACAGCTTTAAGTACTGACCGGCACTCACATTCCTTTTTCAAAGGCTGATTTACTAGGGATTTTTCGACTGTTGGATGCTATACGATCCAGTATGTTGTAACACAGAATGAGATTTCCATCTGCTTTGCGATTTGTAACCCATAATGCTCTGTGACAGAAAGGTCCCGTAGGATGTGTTATGTCGGCCAAGTTTATGCCTGCCAGCCAAAACCTTGATGCTGCCACCTCTTATTCATGGTTTCCACCACCCCCAACCCAATGCATGTGTGTCTGCTTGTGGGAAGACCTTCATGGAAGCAATAAAAACAGTTTTGATGCTGATTTCGAATTACATGTTTCTAGTGTGGTGTGGAGGCCAATGAATCGTAATGATGAGTGAAGCTAAACTCTGTAATTGCATTCAGTCCCTTGGCATTGGATTATACTGTGCTATATATACTGGACTTAACAATTCAGTTCACTGTGCCCACGGTTCTTTTACTGCTTTCAGAACCTCAGCTGAGCTTTAAGAGAGAAAGGCCTTTCCATTTTTTTAATGACAGTTTGAGGTCATTGATTTATGATTCTCTCGCTCAGTTGAAAACATATGTAAACAGTTTTTTGCAAAGTTTAACTCTAGTGCGAATCATAAGCAAGATGTTAGGGTTTCAGATGATTAAATTGAGTGAGATCATGGAAGATCTAAAGAGGTTTTTTTTTTTTTTTTTTTTTTTTTTTTGACAGAATTCATACAGCATTATTTGTGACCAATCGGGGAAACCTGGAAATGTCAAAGAATTTTAAATCTGTGATTTGTCTGATGTGAATTCTTAAAAGTTTCTAGCAACAAGCATTTCTAGTTGGCATATTTTTTTCCTCTGGAATTCTCTAGAGGTTTTCACTGGTCAAGAGCAATGGGAGCTCTGGCGTGTGTGTTTGTCTTCTGTTTGCACACTGAAGTTGAGGTTGGTCAGAGAAATATGAAGAGTTTAGGCATGTTTAGTGTGTTCAACTTTGTTTTTGCACTGATTTGGGCTCCCAGTGATTTGGAGTTGGCCAGCATTCTGATACTTGATGAGGAAAAAACAGCTCTGATTGGCTGGTGAGGATGCTGGCAGATGGTCTTCGTTTGTCTTTCATTTCCCCGTTATTTTCTGCTTCTATCCAGCAAAGCAATTAAAAATGGAGCACACATTTAAAGACTTTAAAGATTTTTGTGATTTTGTCTGTGGAACATTTCAGTACAATGACAGATGCTGCAGTACGTCTAGCAGGTGCCTACTAACCAAAGACCCACACATTTGCAAGTCTGAAGAGCATTGTTTGCCAGCCGTGAAAACTAGCTAAAGACTTCAAGCTTCTGATAATAAAACAATTCCCTTAACCTCCATTTGGACGGGCTCCAAACCATTCGCTAAAGCTCATGTTGGATGAAATTATTGCAGTTTAATGATGAAATCTAGAAGCCACATGGCTGTTTTCTGTAGGAATGATAGATGAGTTGTTGGTTAATATTCCATTTTTGGGGTTATTGCATTTCTGATTACTGGTTTTGTGTTTGTGTTATCCGAGGAACCTTTTCGGCTTTTTCCCCTGCCTGTTTTACTTAATCACATCAAGATTTGGCAGATTTGTAGTGTGCTAAATCATGCAAGAAGGGGAAAAATATGATATATTACGTAATAAAATAAGTGTACACCATATAACAGCTGCTCTCTGATGGTTGAATATTCTATGAGACTCTTCAAAAATGAGTAAATGATTCAATTTTATCAAACTGTACAACCACAAAATTATCCAATTCAGACTGCAAACATCATTACAACAAAAAAATGGCACACAGGCTGCTGTTTTTCTGTAATTTTTTTTTACTAGTTTAGAGAGCATCTCATAAACTATCAATGTGTAAAAAAACAGTTTGGTGGATGAAATCTAACTATTGTGATATAGCAACTGAAAACAGACATATACAATCATAAACTAAGAGATTTCAGTGCCACATTTCTCTCTGTTTAGTGAAAACCCACAGTGTTGTGTAACTGATGCCATTTAGGGGAAGTAGTTTTTGTTCACAATCTACCAACGTGAGTGAATGTAGCTTGTGAATGTGTTTTGTTATTCAGTTCTTTGTTTGAGCAGTGTACATCATGCTTTGGAGGCACAGCTGAGGGCTTAATGGGTCTTGTTTGGTTGATTTAGTGCAGACATTACCTGTATGTTGCCCTTGGGTTTGATACCGTACCGTGACTGTTTAGTCAGTCCATTTGTATGTGTTTAACAGAGAAATATAGCAACACATGCAAGTACACACACAAAAACCATTCTGAAATGGTTGCATGAGCGTGTTCGGCTGTTAAACAGGGTTGTTTTTTTCCAAACAATTCCATCTGGCTATTCGAGAGCCTTTCTAGGCAGAAATCGCTGGCCGTGTAGCCCCTGAGCACATCATGACTCACTCACTCTCAGCATGCAACTTCACTTAGAATTTCATTTCCATTCGTTTGATGGCAGGCCAGCTGTAGATGTGTCTCAACGCGTCAGCAGAACATTCTGGAATATAGAGGTGGATGATATGTTGGATGCATGTGCATTGGCTGGAGATGAGAATAGGATGTGCCATCAATCAGCTCAATTTTCTTCTGGATTTCAATTAGCGTAATGAACCCTTCTCAAATGATAGAGTCAGTGTTTTTAAAACACCTGTCAGAGGAGCTTCGAATTTATGAGTGTCCATTTCCTCCGAACACACGATCATTTCCTCTTTTTGCAATTAGCCAGATTGTAAATCTATTTTTTATACTCAGGTAGGAGGAAAGGTTTATAGAGATTTCTCTAGGGACCACACTGTCAATTTCTAGTTGCAAAAAAATACAAATAAATAAATAAATTGTTCTGATGTACTATCACTAATTGCCAATATTCCTTTGGTTTAAAAAAAGACAAGAAAGTATTACAAATAATTTGGAATTACTTTCTATAATTTCTGATACACTTCGAAACCAAAAGTTATTATTGACAGTATATATAAAGTAGTACATCCACGTTTTGTCATTATGTTGTTATAAGTTCTGTATTTTTTAGCAATCTTTATTTATTTGTATGTTAAATCATAAGACTATACTATGACCTCTCAGATATGCTTATGCAGAATATAATAACTGTTTTTTTTTTTTTTTTTTTTTGGTAATGATAGATTTATTTTGGTCTGTTGGTTTGTCTTCATCAGATGTGTCAATATGCCCTTGTGCTTCTCTGAAAAAACTTACAAAATTACAAACTTCTAGAGAGAAATCATTAGTAATCCATGATATTGGCCAGCAAACGTTATGGCTCACGGATACATCTACTCTTTCTTTACAGATTTAATTTAATTTTTTTCAGATAAAATGCATGCTTCAGTGAACTGTTCCAAATTAGCACTGTCCTTTAGGAGAACAGGCACATGGTAACATGCAAAGACATTAGTTGAATTTTGTTTTGTTGTTCATGCCACCCTACTGGGATGTATTGACCATGCCAGTGGCTTGGCATGTCCTTGTAGCAGGCGAAAGCCAGAGCTGGTCTGCCGTCTGCTACATGCGGAACAGATCTCGAAACCCAGCTGGAAGCTGCTTTACCTCATTAGCTCAATGAGCTGGAGTGTCATTATGTAATGAACTAGTTTATGGTCAGAGGACAGTTACCACATTAAAACGACAGTGTTTTATGCTCGTAGCACATCATCTTATGCTGGTTGTTCGGGAAAACCACTTGGTTCTTTGTCCGATGGGATCTAGTTTATATAGCCACATTCTTTATGTGCGTATAGGCTCAAAAATCATTTACGAAAAGAAAAAGCTTGCAAAGGATACACTGTCAGAACAGCTTGTCAGTAGGGTGGTACCCTTAAAGAGACAATTTTGTATTTCACCTAGACCTAAAAGGTGCATAGTGTATTTGTGTTTAAAGTAGAAGTTTGAGGTGGATAGTGTAAAAAACATGCTATTTCTAGGATCTTTGTATTTCACCTAGACCTAAAAGGTGCATAGTGTAGTGTGTTTTTTTGTGGTTTCTAAGGCGTTGCTACAGGTATGTGGTTATTTTGAGTAGTTTTCTCAGAATAATATTCTCAGAATACCCGTTTTATTATCCACCTGGCCAAAATTCTAAGTTTTATCACTTAGAAAAGTAATAGCACATTAATGTCCATAGCATAAATGCTATAAATATAGGCTAACAGAATGAAAGTTCCATCTGTTGTTCTATCTATCAGTATTTTTTTCATTCTATCACACTATCATTAATTTCTGTCTGTGGTTCTGTCACTTTGTCTGTCTACCAGTGGTTTGTAGCATTAGGCTGTTTTATTTTTACCTGTTTTATTATCTACCCAGCCAAAATTTTAAGTTTGATCCCTTTGAAAAGTACTAGCACACCACTTTATAGGCTGCATGTAGCATAAACACTGTAGGATGATTTACATACCAACATTTAATACTGTAGGTTTGTATTAGCAATAATATTGTTGACAAGCACTAAATATCTATTTCCTCAATCTCTCCATTACATTTTTCCCGTAATGCTTATGGTAGACTCAAAGTCAGCTCTCAAGCTGGCCAGACAGTTTAAGAGTCTCTCTGCTTTTGCACCATGGCACTCAACATCCCTTTCTCAAAGGCACAGAGAAAGATGTGAACCCTGTCAGCACATACAAAGCTGCACCGCTGCACTGCTGCACTGTCACCTGCAGATACAAGCTTCACACTGTGAGAGTGAGAGAAAGACAAAAGAGGGGAAGAAGAAAGAAAAAAGAAACTGGGTTGTAGACAAAGGGCTTCCAGCGGTGTAGGGCTGCGAAACGTCTTTATCACCACACAAAAGGGATTATTTGAGGAATGCTTCGTAGTTGAAAAATGTGTTAATTGCAGAGTCCTAGACACTAGTCTGTCACATTTTTTCCCCCGTTTTATCTGCCGTTATAACAGAATATGCAAATAGCGGCGCAGTGTGCATATTGCATTCAAATGAGTGACAGGAAGGTTGAAGGGTGGGATCACGCTTCACTTTAGAAGCCCCTGGATCTCCCGCTGCGGCACGGGAAGTGTTTCATCAGCGTGTTGAGCAGCGCTGCAGCAGGTGCAAGGGGGAGGGATCTGTCTACGGGACCTCGAGGGACAGCAGAGCAGGTTAGAGAGCAAGCGGGTCGGTTTCAGAGTCGATTTACTCTCCCTGATTACCACATGCTTCAGTCGGGAAGCCCACCTCTGTGAACCCCTCCAGCTCTGCGCCCCCTGTTCAAGCGTTTCGCACTTAATAGACTGTGTTTCGCACATGGGACGGTTAAAGATCTGAGGGGTTGGGGGGTTGTACCTGCACACAGATGCACAC
Organism: Cyprinus carpio; assembly: GCF_018340385.1. NCBI lineage: Eukaryota > Metazoa > Chordata > Actinopteri > Cypriniformes > Cyprinidae > Cyprinus > Cyprinus carpio. Next base: position 18,406,575 of record NC_056595.1, read on the forward strand.
TAGGCCCCAGGCATTTATTTAGGGGGGTGCATGTGTATGTGTGACTGATGAACAGGTGGGGTCTCTCTTGAGACCCTCAGACTCATTAAAAGCTGCAGAGAGGAAACGAAACACATGTACCTCTGAACCCCCCACCAGACGGGCCTGTACAACAGCTGAAAGGGAGAGGTTTACCCCCCGCAGCTCCACAGGGAGATGCAACAGACCGGATTAGAGGGGGCATGAATGAACCCAGCAGTCTTCCCATTATGTAATAGACCCCCATGTCTGCTCTTGCCCCAACCCTGGCCTCGGGCCCCGATGCTTTGACTGCTTTGTGGCAGCTGAGCACGCTCTGGCTCTTGAATGAAGGGGACCCTGTATCCTGTATTGATTAGCATTGTTAAGTATGTATAAAATCAATACCAGATCCAGAATACTGGTAACACTGATGCATGATCATTTCCACAGATGCTCCAGGAGTATTACTGGCTTAGCTGTATGATTGCAGGGTTTTGGTGATTTCTCACTGTCATTATGGTCTGATTGCAGTGCAGAATTCAGAGTTCCTGAGTGTCATTTTGAATTGAATCTGTCCTTCTGTCCATTTATCCATCTGTCGATCTGTCAGTCGCTCTCACTCATTCTATCTATCGATCTATCGCTTGATCATTCTAGATATAATTCTGTCATTTTAGATATTCTGTTGTTCTGTCTGTCACTCTATCCTTCTGTCATTCTATCTATTATTGTATCTTTCATTCTGTCTATCATTCTATAACTCATCTATCTGACTGATACATCTATCAGTCTAGATATAGTTTAATCAGTGTAGGTATGTTAATATATAGTTCTATTGATCTAGATATCATTCTGTTGTTCTGTCTATCTGTCATTCTATCTATCATTCTTTAGTTCTATCTGTTATACTATCATTCTATCATTCTAGATATCTGCTTTTCTAATTCCAAATAAAATTGCAATTCAGCAATTCTATCTATCATATTATAACACCAAAATTTAAATTAAATCCCTCATTTCAAGTTCAGTATTTGAAATGGAATTAAGGAAGCATAGTTGATTTAGTTCTGAATTGCACTCATCCATGGATTATAGGTTTTCTAAAGGAGCATTTACACTTTTTATTTTGGTCATCTGTGTACACAGTCATCCAACAAGACTTTTTGACAACTGTGTGGTATCTGTCTGCTTGTTGCATTTTTAAAAAAGCTATGTCAGTTTAAAAATATCTACCTTTTAAAAGGTTAACTTTAAAAAAAAAATGTACCTCATGACCCCTTCAATCTGTTCCATTCCCTTGCACTCTAGCTGGTTTTGGATGGAAGAACAAGTTCTGTGTGAATTCCCCCAAAGGCTTTTGACTCATAACACTGTCTCTCCATAGTTGACCTTTTAGCTTTCTTTACCTGCAGTTAGAGGAAATGCCTTGCATTTTGTCATCTGCTATAGCACAATAGAGACTCCAGCTTGCATTTCTATTCCTAAATGGATATTCACCCATATTATTGATCCAGTGTCCTCTAGAAACCCATTTAGGATGGCTTTTTCCACCTGGTCCCCATCAAATGTGCCAGTCTGTAGACATTTTGCAGCCATTCTCCACATTTCAATATGCTGTATAATTACTATGGCTAGTCAGCCTGGGACATTACATTTTTGACAATACGTTATTGTTAAAGACATGACAGGAAAAGGGAATATGTAAGCATGTGTCACTACAAGTATTAAATGAATAATGAACATAATTATCAGTCCTACGCTGGCCACCTTTCCTCCCCAGTGTATTGGAATATTCATTATCTGGGGCATTTCCTTATTCATGATCCCACTGTGAGAGGAATGATGTAGTTAATGATAAAGTCAGAGGTGACAGGATTGAATTTTCTTGGTGCTAAAGAGTGGATTAGAGCAGCGAAATCCTTAATTTGGTGGGAAAATCGTCCTCTGAAGGCACATAATGGTTAAACTACACCGTAAAAAGATGATATATGAGACCAGACCAGGCCGCTGTAGATTTGATTCTACAGTCATCAACATTTTCTAAGTCTTGGGGGATTGGCTGGTTGGTTGATTTAGTGTGAGAGAAAACATGTATTTCATTGTGTCAGTCTGTTTTAATTGTGTTTATCCTATTGTTCCAGGCGCTGTGGATATATAAAAGCAAAGCAAGACCCTGAGGAAGAGAAAATGCAGTTTCAGCATGGACGAGGTAATGCACGCAGGTTTTTTTGGTCTTGGAAAAGAGCTCAAATCTTTTAAGAGTAATCAGCAAAATGTTGGGCAAAACTTTTTAAGATGTCTAATGCAGTGCGTTCAAAGAACATAGTTTGAGAAATTTCATCAAATCAGGAAAGTATTTTTTCTGGCCAGTCAGACGGTGAAAATAATTCAGTCTGGCTGGATGGATGAATAAAGAAAATGCATGCTTTTTCCAGCAAATTGTCGGTTAGTGAACATGCATCTGCTGATGTCTCTGATCGCAAAAGTTGCCTAGTGTGTTTTGTCTAATGACACTTTTCCTGCCTGCCAAAGACAATGTTTAATGAGGTTGAAAATGCGGCACTCCCCTCCTTTTAGGAAAATGGATGGTTCAGTCTAGGTAATGAAATTGTCTGTAAATCAATCTGACCGTTATTCTCACTCCTACCGTGTTCTTGCATTGCAGTCAAACTTCCCGAAACCCGCACATACATTCACCCACATACATACGAGGACCCTAACCAGGCGGTGCGAGACTTCGCCAAAGAGATCGAAGTTTCCAACATAAGGATTGAAAGAGTTATTGGGGCCGGTGAGTCCAAATGAATCAAGAACATGCCCTACTTGTGTTAACCACCTGAACAGCTCTCCAGGGATTGTAATGAAATTAAATTAGGCATTGAGGGTAAATTCAGTTAGTTGACAGGCTCTTGCTTGACTTCCAGGTGAGTTTGGTGAGGTCTGCAGTGGCCGTCTGAGGCTGCCCAGTAAGAGGGAGATCCAGGTGGCCATCAAGAGTCTGAAAGCTGGATATTCAGAGCAACAGAGACGTGACTTTCTGAGTGAGGCTAGCATCATGGGCCAATTTGACCATCCCAACATCATTCGATTGGAGGGAGTCGTCACCAGATGTAAGCATTTACATCCAGAACACATTTGCACATGTAACTTCCATTGCTGGAAATAGTTTGTACCCCCTGTGTTCTCCACACAGAGATAATTGACTTTACAATCTTATCTTCCAACAAAAACAAAATAGCACAGTTCATGAATATTCATTCGAATAATAATGTATGACAATATTTATATCAGTGATTTTCTGCCCTACTTCTACTTTAGAATACAAATGTGCTATGACAGTATGCCTTTGAATTTGCTTTTATCGCTTTGAATTATCACTTTAGCTGGTAAGATAATGTCTTTGGAAAGGTCACAAATAACTTATCATGGCGAGAGTTGGCTTAAATTGTTTGAAAAAAAAAAAAAAACTAAACAAAACAAAACCTTGTTTTGTTGGACTTTGGATTTCAGAAAGGCATATTAGGTCTGTATTACCTCTGATTGCTTGTATCACCACTCCTAAGAATCTGAAATTGATGTGCGCTGCTCACTGATAATGAGGATGCTAATATTGGCCGTGATTAGAATAGCGCTACTGAACCTTGCCTGAATTTGCCAGCTTATTGAGAATGATGTTGCCATTGTGTTTATTTCAAGGCTACTATTGTCTTTGTTTAAAAAAGCTGTATCTTGCAACAGGTGTTTTGGTCACTGTTGAGTGGTAATTTCCACTGCTGATCTCACTTATGATTTTTTCCTCCTTCAAGCCTCTGTGGATTAGACTGACAGGCTCTATAACAAAAGGACCATCCATATTCATACCAGCTGGATGAATACCGATAATACAAACATGTAATTGGATGTGAGTTTTGGGAGGGATCATGAATATTCAGTGTCAGAATTATTAACATTAATCCTCTCGACATTTCCTTTCAGTTCCTCTTACTCATGCAAAATGCTAATGGTGGCCTTTAGTTTGATTCAGTTTAAATAGTTATTATTAATGTTGTTAGAACAGCTTTTCATCTCTTATTAAGTAAATGTACAGTAATTTTCTCATTTGTTTTTAATTCTGTGCTGTTGCAACATAATTATGAGGTTATGAATGTCTTGATTCAACAAATATGTCAGTGAAAGGCTTTCATTATTGTAGGCATTGATTGTCCAAAGGCACACAGAATTCCTGTAGCCCTCATAATGACTCTCATTAATCAATTTAATTCAAGATGATATTTTACATGGACATAGGAATTAAAAAAAGCGCACACACACACACACACACACACACACACACACACACACACACACACACACACACACACACACACACACACACACACACACACACCAACATGCACACACACACACACGCACACCCACACACCATATTTTAGATCCTTTAATCCTACCACATATCTAAATTTAACAGTTACCTTATTAACTATTAATAAGCAGCAAATTAGGTGTTTGAGGCAAAAGTCGTTGTTAATAGATAATTAATAGTGAGAACTGAACCTTAAAATAGAGTGTGTGTGTGTATATATACATATATAATTAAATTTCAGAATAAACAGGATTATGTACAGTATAGCCTTATACAGAGATGGCTTGGGTGTGTATTACGCTAATAATTAATAACTGTATGACACACACTCCCTAATTTAGAAGAATCCTGATTTTTTTTAAAAAAAATTGAATAAAAATACAAACAAAATGTGTGAATGACAACCTTTTCTGCGCACATATATAAACACACTTTTGTGAGTGAGGCTGAATGAAAGTCAGATTATATATCTTCCACATTGCTCTTTCTGGCAAGTAATATAACACACGTGTGTCGGTTTGCGAACGTGTCCTCGTCTGCCGCTGATTGGGTGAGATATGATAGACGGAGTAATTTCACAGGTCACAGATCAGCCTGATGGTGTTGGGGATGGGGATAGGAGAGGTCAGTGACCCTTCAGCACTGCATTACTGAAGCAGCTGTCAATCCAGCCCCCTCCTCGTATGCACAGACTAATCACAGCACTGATGGAGCTGAGCAGAGATGCATTAAAGAGGCTGAAGAGTGTTTATGCTGCCTGATGGAGCGTCAGCAAGAAAGACAAAGAGTTTTGCGCCGTAATATGAAAAGCATCTGTCACATAACACAGCTTTCAGAGAGGCGCTCTATCATTACCACCTCAGACGGCAAAAAATTAGACCCTGATTGAGCTTTTTGTAATGCAAATGTGTCAGCAGCTCAGAGAATGGAATCAGAATAGACCTTAATGCCCCATTCAATTCTTTATCCCCATCTTTACAAAAACACAGAGCTGTCATCATCTCTATTATAAACCCATTGTGCATCTAACCATCAGATTAGCGGACTGCAGTCTGCTGTCTGATAAACGCCAACCTCGGCTCTATTTTCAGGTTCATTCCAGCTGAGTCCTCAAGAAAAGTTTTCTTTGTGCCATCAACAGTGGGAACAATAGATAAGAGGATGTATTTTCTAAATCATTGAAAGTATTGCTTTGTTCAGAGTAATGTGTGCTTTTAAGCTAGAGCTTTACTTGTTTAGAGCCCTAAAAATTCCTTTATCCTCTGATATTTCATAACAAATTGCTGTCATTTCATCAAATGCCACCAAAGCATGTGATTACAGATGATGCACAGAGTACATACTGGAGCTGCAGTTCTTTTAATGGCAATCAACTTTTTCGGAATGGTTTTCTCTAGAAAATGCACGCATATTAACTGGACAAACCTGAACTTTTTATTTTATTTTTTGCTTTATTATTTAAGCATTCCTCTTATGTTTAATGATAAATTGCTTTCATTTCATCAAATACCTCCAAAGCATGTGATTACAGATGATGTGCAGAGTACGTACTGAATTTGTAGGTCTTTTAATGTATATCACTGTTTTCAGATTCTCTTAAATACATGTCCTTGCTCCTGTGATAGTGACCATAATTACGGCCTTTCCAAAGTGGTAAGACATTTAGAGTAGACCGGCTCACCGTGGGACACAATGGACATTTGAGTCAGTGTTGCCAGATTGGGATTTCCAGCCCAAAAGCTTACCAAAACCCACCCAATCCAACAAAAAACTGCCCAAAACATTAACTGTCAAAATGTGACAGAATTTTATTGCCATGTCAATGAAGGTTGATAAGGACCCATTTTAACTCCTTAAAACAAAATAAAGATGACAAACCGCACCAGACAACTTTCCAGGGTGTGTGTTTTTAGTAATGTCATGTTGACTGATTGGATGCAGTACATGCACACTTGGGTTTTTTTTTTTTTTTTTTGTCAATTAGCCTATACAGTTTAGATGTTTGAAAACCACCAAACTGACCCCAATCCAGCCCAAATTTTGTCCACCCACCCAAACCATTTTTTACCCACACAATCAAAATGAAAAACCGCCTAATCTGGCAACACTGGTTTGAGTGTGTGTGTGAATACTGTCTAAAGTGCTCCTACAACTGCTGCAGCATCAATCACCCATAAATATGCATGCATGGATAAATAGCTAGGTAATTTCATTAACAAACTTATCAGTAGAACCGTCAGCCATACTCTAGCTCAATGGCTAGAGTGCAGAAATGCACATCCGTTTGATCTGATGTGAACAACAGCAATGCCAGGGAGATGTTGCGGTTTATGTTTGAATGCGCTCTATATTTCAGTTCTGGTGGCCAAACAATTGTAGGTTGAGGCAGGGAGGCCAGGTCATCCAGCTAGCTCAGTGTCAAAGTAATTTGTCCCACCTTGATAAGCTAATGCGCGATCCTTTCGGATATTCTTCGCCACGCTTGTCGTGTGGCTTAAATTCTAAATGATGTGACCGATACATTTGTGATTTACTTAAAGTGACAGCTAGGACATACAGTGCAACCCCCATTCATCTGAAACCACAAATGGCAACGTCTTAGGGCTTGGTGCTATAATTAGCTTGTTAGGGTTGTTTCTATTTATTTGTGCTTTGCTGAAGTAAAGATTACAAAACCATAATGAAACCATTGACTCTTTGCTTGTAGCCTCACTCTCCAGTCTGCAGGCTTAAATGGTTTCCATGCAAACTGTTTAACAGCTGAAGCACAAAAAGCATATTATACTATATGATATGAAATAAAATAAAATAAAATAATATAAAATAACTCACTAATCAATGACCTCACTAATCAGTTAGTCAAAGGGAAATTTTTTTCATAGCTTTGTTTGTTTGTTTATTTCTATAAAATTAATTATAATTATTCAATGGACCACCCTGAATTTATTTTCTCCAAATTTGTAGTTATTTTTTTATTCTATTGAATTGACTTGAATTGTTTTAATTTAAAAATAAAATGAATGAAAAAAATATTTTAACGGGGACAATATATTATAATCATATTGTATAATAATAATATAATATATATAACATAATAAAATAAATATGAAAAAACATCACTAGTCAATTAATCAAATGAAAAAAAAGTTTAGTTAGATATTTAGTTATCCCTAGAAAATGCATGCTTATTAATTGGACCAGCCTATTTTCTGTTTTTTTTTTTTCATTCAGTTTAATTTATATTATTTTAATCTAAAAATAAAATTTAAATAAATAAAAATAAAAAACAATAACCTATTCATTTACTGGAACAATATAATAATAATAATAATAATAATAATAATAATAATAATAATATATTACACATAATGTATTAAATAAGAAAAGAAAACACTTTTTGACATCACTAATCAAATCGTAAAATAGAAATAAATGTTCATATTATTTGTTTGTTTGGTTGGTTGATTGTGTTTTCTCTAGAAAATGCATATTAACTGGACCAGTTTATTTTATTTATTTATTTTAAATAACATGAATAATTTGCATAAACAGTCCCCATGGAGCAAACTGCGTTTACGTCACAATAGTGATACCTCAAGGATCACCTCGCAGCATTCAAACCTATAACCTGTAAGGATAGGCTACAGGCTACAGCATAAAGGGCTGCTCACAGAAATGGTTAACATCTCTAGGGTTAAACTGCATCTGTGTCTGGTGCCACGAGGTGAACATTTCTGCTGTACATTACATCAATCAAGCATCTCTGATAATCAGGATGGATTAGCATGTGCTCTTCCCTGTCACATGCAGGGTGAGAAGGGGGTTCTCTCTGATTGACAGCGTGTTATTTGGGTGGAATCAAGGGAGAATTTTTAATTACTTTCAGTAGCGCAGGTGCGAGCTCCCCATATGAGCTTCAGGCAGCTGTGTCTGCAACATAGCAAAGAGTTGAACACTTTTCCCATTAGCAGATCTTTACACCCCTTCATCTTCACCCCCAGGGCAATTAATCACCACACCCCCTAAAAACCTCCCCCCTCACTTGTCTCCCCCCTTCATCATCCTCCCTCCTAAAGGAACTCATTAACATTTTAGGTATTTCTGGACAAAGATATTCTCAGTGGACAGCTCACTCTAATTATCTGTCACTATGAGTAACAGGCAGCAGGTAGAGGTGAACGAAAACAGGAACGAGGGTCTGTGAAGTCGCGTTGAGTGGGGGAGGTGTCCGCTCTCTTTATCTGCATGTTTTTCTCTGTCATCTTGGAAATTAATTAAATATAGGACACAAAAGCGCCAGCCTCTTCCTGCCTCTCTGCTGTGTCTTTTCTTATTCGCCTGTGAAAAAAATTCAACGTCTTTCTCTTGCTTCTGCTTTCTCTCTCTCTCTATTTTCTGCAAAATTTCACACTTCCCATTTTGTCTCCTCTTTCTCCGTCCCTTAGGTAAGCCTGTGATGATAGTGACAGAGTACATGGAAAATGGATCTCTGGACAGTTTTTTGAAGGTGAGCGTGCTCTATTTTGCTACGAATGATGGAGGCCAATTTGCACCAAAGGAAATGCTGTGAAATATCACAGGAACACAAAGCAGTCATCCGGCTCTTCCAGACTGGGCTCCACAACTCGCATGTTCACCCCTCACTATATGTCTGGTTTTTCTTTGTGTCCCTCAGCTTGTGTTTGGTTTCCCAGTTCATCCAGGTCAAGTTAGTTTAGAAGCTTTGAGACAGAAGCCACAAAAGGTTTTTCAGGCTTTTTGTTGCCAAATTATTATATAGTGGATATGCAAATAATTTGTACTGTCTGAGAAAAATAGTAAGTGTGGTATTATAAAGTTATTTCAAATTTTTTCTTTACATTATTATACTAAAGTCAAGGCAAAATATTGGAATATTATCCTGAAAATATTTACTTTCTATTATATTGACAGTGTCTTCTACCTATTATAACTTGAAGAGATTTTTTTTTTACATTTAAATTTATTATTTATAGCACTTTTCAGTAAATTGATTATACAAAGTGATTTTACAGATATTATTGCCCCTTTTCTTTAATAAAAGCTACAAAATATTTTAAAACTAATAAAAACTGTGATTTAATTATATTTGAAATAAAAATTAATAAATAATCATATGATTTCTGACACATCTTTTACAAGCAAAAATGAAGCTATAAATAATGTAGAATTTCATACATATCTTAAAGTATTATATGAATTTATTACATTAAAATATTCAGTTAATAACCATCTATTTATATACACATACATACACATAATAAACAGGCTTTAAATTGGGCCAGCACATAGACTCCAGGGCTCGACATTAACACTTCATTAACTCCAGACAAGTAACGTGATTAAAACATCAATAAACAAAAATAACTATTTAATCACCAAAACGCAAGTATAATTCTGATTTTATTACATTTGGAGTAAGTGGTGAATAGTGGATATATAATGCATCTATTGACGGAATAAGGTTGTGCTCCTGAGGCGAGGCTCATAGCCTCTCCGTGAGAAATCAAAACGCGCAACACTAAGAAACTCAGCATCCTGAGGTAAAAATTAAAAATGGAAAGCTTTTATAATTAAAATACAGTTAGTTAGGCAACATCACACAATGTTTTCACCATTACGACTGTTTAATAGTTCTATAAACATTTCAGTAAGCAAACAATAATATTAGGCCACTTAAATTTTAGGTGGAAACACAGCGCATCTCACAGCAACCAGCCGATTCATTGCTGATTGATTCCGTGTTTTGTACGAATCGGTTAAGTCAAAGTTTCATTAGCCCGTAAATAAACATCTGATGAATCTGCCATTTGAACAAATCGTTTGAATGAACGACTCAATGACTCACTCATTAAACACTCACTACTGGCACCTACTGGTGTTTTAATTTAGTTGAAAAGTATCATTTCACCCATCATTTCTTGTTTGTATATTCAAAAATATTTAAAATAATCTCATAATATTATTTAATGCCGTTGTATTTTTCAGTTTAAATTATTAAATTTGATACCGTATGGATAATCACATTATTATTATTGAATCTATGGATCAAATGTAATAATTTGAAATAAAAAGTATTAATGAGATTAGTGGGAAAATGCCCTGGGATAAAATATAAAAAACACGCAAATTTACATGTCACAGCTGATAAAAACTGATGAGAATATTGCTTAAGAATAAATCATATTTGCAAAAAACAAAACACACACACACACACACACACACATATATATATATAATATATATATACATATATATATATATATATACATATATATATATATATATATATATATATACACATATACATAAGCTCGATACCATTGCCCCCCCCCACATAACAAATCCCAATTTTACCCCTGATAATAGTCATACATAGCATATACATATTAACATACAGAAAAAGTATTAATTGAAAACCCCTGCTCTAACAAACCAGCATCCCATTATAACCCCAATATTACCACGCAAACAAAGTTAACAATCAAAAAAATGCCACAGGGTGTAATGAAACATCTTAATTTGGTTAGTTGGTTACTTACTTGCCATTGGTTACATAAAAGCCTGAATGATTATACAGTGATTGCAGTTAATAGCTCATGCCCTGTAACATGTGAGCAACACTATTAATTAGGGAGCCAATGAATTATGAATTACTCACGAGACACATTTGAACATGACCGACTGTGCCAGGATCCATAGAGGTTGAACAAGGCCACAGGGATGAGAATTTGACATGAGAACTCTTTATTTTGTGCAGAAACACGACGGGCAGTTCACGGTGATCCAGCTGGTGGGAATGATGCGTGGGATAGCCGCGGGGATGCAGTACCTCTCAGAGATGAACTATGTGCACCGTGATTTGGCGGCACGGAACATTCTGGTGAACGGAAACCTGGTGTGTAAAGTGTCTGACTTCGGGCTGTCGCGTGTGTTAGAGGACGATCCTGAGGCGGCGTACACTACACGGGTGAGAGATCATGCTTCTGCTCTGGATGTTTGCGCTCCAGTCTCAGATTAACTAGATTTACTATGCAACAGTTTTGTTGTGATATGTTAAGCTGGTTCAGCTTTTTGTTTAATAAAAGAAATATGATTTGATTGTGTAGGGAAAAATCAGACACAATCTTGCTGACCTGTAGTCTGGAAATGAGGTCACACAGGACTGTCATAACAGCTATCCAGACTGATGGATGGCTAAACATCTACTCAGTGTCTGTGTGTGCCTTTCCCTGCCTGTGAATGCATTTTTACATGGTTTTGCTGGAAGATGAGTATAAAAAAAATTAAAATAAAGGTTGGACCAGCATTCCAGAGCAAAATTAACAAGCAATGGCTTTTTTAATTGAAAGGAAGGACTTCCTTTACCACAGCCGCCATAGTGAGTTTTGCAATTATGCCCAGTTATGTTTCAGCAAGTGGTTTGTTTGCTCCTTAACTGTCCAAACATTCATGTTCCATATGTGTCCTCTGGTGTCACTATGACATATTTTGAAAAAAAAAAACTGCTTACCACTAAACACTAGTTACTTGCTAGCTAAGCTCCCAGTTAGCTAAGCTAAGCTAAATGCTCCCCTTTAGCAAAAGTAGCTACAACCTACAGTACTGTACATTTCAAAAATAGCTTGCTATTAAGCTATTCCACAACTTAAGATAATAAAATAGCTTCACTACTGTAAAGCTGCATGATTTTAAAAATAGCAGTGCTAGCTCGTTGATGGTGATTGCCTAATCGCTTTGTAGTGATGCTGCTTCACAGCATTGTGAATCACTGATTTTTTTTTTTTTTTTTTGCTGTTTTTTAGGGGGGTAAGATACCCATTCGATGGACAGCCCCTGAGGCCATCACCTACAGGAAGTTCACTTCAGCCAGTGATGTGTGGAGTTACGGCATTGTCATGTGGGAGGTGATATCCTATGGGGAACGACCGTACTGGGAAATGTCCAATCAGGACGTGAGTAAATTCTGAATATAATGTTACCATAGTTTCACTGCACAAAGATCTCACAGTAAACAGAAAATGGAAGTTTTAAGAATTAATTTTGTGAGGTATAACCATTAGTGTTATTTTATTATGTATGTGCTATTATAGTATTTATTAATATTTTGAATTCACTTTTATTTTAATATTTAATATTTAATGTTTTTATTTTTGTTTAAGTCCTTTTGTTTATTAGTTTTTTTTTATAGTAATTTTAGTTTTTTTTTTTATTTTATTTCATTTTGTTTTTATTTTTGTTTTTGTTTGTTTTTTATGTTGTTTTTTTTTTTTTTTTATTTGTTTTAGTTAACAGTAACAACTCTGTTTACCATTGCAAACTGGCCACTTTATTTTTTAAACTTGTGAATCCTCACTGATTTGTAATAAAAGACCTCTGCCAGAACACTTCACTGGGACTGGAATTAAAAAAAAAAAAAAACTCCCAGGCTTAAAAGGTAAAAAGATTAAATGCATCTGGAGGGTGAACATTTTCAGATTTCAATTCACAGGCCGCTTTAAAAGAGGGAATTTGAATCCGTGTCAGTGGGTTCTTGGCAGATTTTCCACACCAGAATCCATTTTCATTTATTTATTATCACCTTGGGAAGAGATCTTTGCTTGGGATTTGGAAATAGGCTGCTCGGGAAAGAGATTGAGACATCTGGGAATGATTCGAGCCTGTATACTCGACATTTTAAAGTGGAACACAAAAACGTTTGCATGCTTGTAAGCGGATGCACTTTTATTGTGTCGAGGGAGCGGAATTCGAAAGTTCTATTCAAGGCGTAAACCACAAAATCCATCTGTCTTCCTTCCCTTGCTATTGTAACAGGAAATGGAGCGTTTCGACAGTTACAGTCTTCAAGGCAAGAGTTAAGATAATACGAATGTTTGCATCAAGCTAGTTTATTCCTTCCCTTACGGCAGTATCATTTCATAAAAGGGACTAAATTAAACAGCTCTCTTCTTGCGCTAACAAAGACGGTCTGACCCAAAATCTCATTCTCACTTCAGTCACAGATGGATAAAAAATGAATTAATCCAACCCCACACAAAAGCCAAATGCATTAAGCGAGAGAATAAATCTGCTCAGTATTCATGAAGCGTAGATGCTGCTAATGTATGATTTTTAATGTGGAATCTTCTTCCCTCCAGGTGATAAAAGCTGTAGATGAAGGCTACAGGCTACCGGCTCCAATGGACTGTCCGGTGGTGCTTCACCAGCTCATGCTAGACTGCTGGGAAAAGAACCGCAGCGATCGGCCAAAATTTGTGGAGATTGTCAGTACCCTGGACAGGCTGATCCGGAACCCATGCAGCATGAAGCAGCTGGCCAACACTGCAGTCTGGTGAGCCAAATGCCCTCCGCAGATTAGATCTTAATTCAATAGAGGTGATCCGCTGGGATGTGTGTGGCGGTTTGCAATATATAGCTCATGAAGTGTGTTATGATGTTGCTCAGGTGTGTGATTAAAATCGGAGGTGTTTTTTTGCAGTAATCCAATAAATTCAAAATAAATGAAACAGATATCCAGCTAATCTAGATTGAAGCCAGATGTACGTCAGTACGAACCTCTTCCTTCCAGTGCATGTTTCTCTCAGTCAGGAGGGGGGTTTGTGGTGGTCTTGGCTGATATCTGATTGCCTGTCTATCCCTCTGCCGCATTTTGAGGGTTGCCAAATAGGAGGCAGATGGGCTCTGGACTGTTTAGCCAGTGCTTGCCACAGTTAAAGCAGAATGTGCAAACTAAATTTTCTCACAAACCACTGGGAAAACTCTGCCTAGTGCCCTTGCAATTAAATAAAATAGGTTTAAATCTAAATTACTCAGGATTGTGGGTTATAATGGAGGCTATGCAACAGAGAGGGAGAGAGTGAAGGAGACATGATTTGGGGCAATCCACCTCCCTTCTGGTTTTGGAAAGTCTAACGTGTCCAGGCAATGATAAGCTTTTGATAAGATGACACAAACACGCACACACTCGAATGCATGAAAAAAGCTGGGTTCTTACCCATTACGGAACTGTGTTTGTAAGTGCTCGCATCATTGAAACACTTACATTGAAACTGCATGAATCTTAATGGAATTTTACCAAGACACAAAATCAAATGGATACATACATCTGACATCCTCACAGACCAATGCAGAATGCTTTCTTCATGACAATTCGACAAATGCAATACTAGATGTGAAATGACATGGTTATAAAAGACCGTTGTTCTGACTGCACTTCCTGCTCCAACCATAGGGAGGACCCAGTGACTCCTGAGGCAGGAGCCAGCACGGTGGAAGACTGGCTGGACTTGATTAAAATGGGTCAGTACAAGGAACACTTTTCCAGCGCCGGTTACGTCACCCTGGACTCAGTTCTGTACGTCAGCACCAGGTAAATAAAAGCTACACTTATTCAAAAGACACTTGACTGTGTTCTCAATGGTATATTATCTTACAGCATGCTAAGAATCAAACTGAGAGTGTACAAACTGCGCCAAAAAGTAGTTTACCATACCATGTTGTAAACCGAATACTTGAATACATTGCACACTGCCTACTATTTTTAAAAAAGTATGCAAAACCATATAAAATATACATTGTTAAACGGTGTAAACAATATTGTTAGGACGTGACCTCATTACTTGGCAGGTTTAATTCAGCAAGTTGCATCCAGTTATAATATTGAAAATAAACATGATTGTTTAGCGTTTTCATCCAAATATGTGTAAGAATTATTCTGCAATCAAAATGAGTGTTATTTGCTCAAGTTTCATTTGCATTTCTCATTGCATTATGGGAGTACAATGTCCCACAGGCATTAGTATGCAACAGTAGTATGCTTAAATGTCACATGACCTCATTATGAGTTCAACTTAAATAATTATATTTATATAATAATATAATAATAAATCAATTATATATAATTAGTATAGTAGTATAGCATTCCAAATATACCAGCTATGTTGCAAAATTGAATTTTCTTCTGCCACTTTCCTTTCTCTGATAGTGAACTGGATAAGATGGGTGTAGCACTGGCAGGCCATCAGAAAAAGATATTGTCTAGTATCCAGTGTCTTCAGGCACACCATGGGACACAGGTTCAGGTATAGCTCCTCACCTCAACGTCCTCAAACCTATTCCGCTTCCACCGAGGAGGAGATTGGGAGCATTCTTGCCACATGGAAGCGTCTTGCTGCAAAAATGACTCTGTTTTATCTCTCTACCAGCATTGAAGTTCATCAGCCCTACAGGAGAATGGGCTGGTACCTTCCCCTTTGTGATCAGCATCCAGAAAGGCAGTAGATCACTGCGGATGTCCGAGATTTTGGATTTTCCAAAATCTATCGATCCAAGTGAAGTAAGGACAAGAATCAACACCATGTGACATCACAGCACTGTGAACATCACGCTTCACTCCTCTTTGTACAGAAGACCTTGAGAAGAAACACCGATTGTGTCTTGTGAATCTTTTAACTGTACTTAGAGCGATACTAGTAGGATTTTCTTCAATTAATGTGAACTGCGAGGATGAGGAAAGCTTCAGTGAAATGTCCTTGCAAACTTGTGTATGTGGAAATAGTTTTGAAACATTCAGACTCGTCTTTAGAAAGCACTGAGCTCTCTTTCGCACATACGCACACATTTAAACGCTACATAGAAGGGCCGCTCCTTGACCCCGAATGCCACTCCGGCCAGCTCCCGTCAAGCCCTCGGCAGCGTCTTTGGAATATGTTAATTCCACCGTGGAGATCCTAGAGTTTAGAGTGCCCACGCTTGTCACTTTTGACAAGTTCTGACATCCAATGTGCAGCAACCGAGAAACGAGAGACATTTAAGGAATGAAAAGTAATTGTTGCTTCACAAACAGAGAAGTGACAGTGTGACGATGTCATAAAGAGGGCAGATGTCCTCCTTCCTTCACAATGGCAGCAACTTTCAGTCGTCTTTTTCAACACGCTGATGTGGAGCCGCTTCATTTGATGTGGCTTTCCCTCTAATTTCATTGCCTGTTTAAAGTGATTTTGCCTCGTTACATGCGTTTCATCACAAACATGAGTGTCTTTTTTGGAAGCAGGAAGGATATGTGTTGAGCTTTTTATGAGGGAGACTTTATTCCTAAATCAACTTGGTGTTGATGGAGCTGCACTCAGTGGACTGTTGAATCTATATTTGTGTTGGACCTCATTTAGCGTAGATCTCTGGTGCTTACCCAGTAATTGGTACCTTCAGATTTCCATATGATCTGATAACAGAATGGTGGAGCTTAAACATTTTAGCATATACTTTCCATGTCATTTCATGCACCATGTTCACAATCCCGTGTAAAAAGGTGTCCGCAACAGATGCTGGTGCTTTAAAAATAGCTTCATCCTCCATTTTCTGGTTTCTCACCCCAAGTTTCTTGGCAGTGCTTTGTTCTGCGCTTGGAAACGTGTGATTGAAGAAGAAACGATTCTATTGCAGTAGAAATTGAGACGTTGTACAGTGTTGGTTATTGTATTTGTACAGTAATGACTTAGTGTTTTGAAGGTTTTTGTCAGTTGTAAATTAAGGCAAGGTGGTAACTCTTATTTTAACCTTCAACTCTAGCTTTGGACAGACGAGGATTGTGAGGCTGTAGAATGTAATGGATAATTTAGCTTTAAAGTGTTGGGGAAAGCTAAGCATTCTCAGGACTGTTTGTCACTGATACATGATTTCAAGATGGCAGCAGATCAGACAGAACCACCAACTCGGTTCTGTCGTCTACGGATACACTTCCTGTTCAATGCCTTTCAGTTTCATTGTTCTTATTTATGTTTTGTCATCACAAGTCCTTCATTTATGTCTTGTTTTCCAGTAAAATATATATCTAAACATCAGAATTTACAAGAAAAGACTTATTTTCCTTTATATTACTTATTTTTCTGTTCTGAAACTTAAAAAAAAATGTGCAGGTTTTATGCTTAAAAAGAAAACATTTTGTCAGTTTAGTATAAAAAATACATGTGATACTCTCTGAAACATAACATCTTTCACAATTTACAACACTGTTCAAAAGTCCGAGATCAGTTAGATTTTTTTTTGAAAGAAATGAATACTTCTTTCATCAAGGATGTATTAAATTAATCAAAAGTGACCATAAAGACATTTAATATGTATTTTGTGACATTGAAAATTCAGCTTTGCCATCACAGGAATAAATGACATTTTAAAATATATTCAAAAAGAAATGGTTATAATAAATTCTAATAATAATTCACAATATTGCTGTTTTTATTGATCCAATAAATGTAGCCTTGGTGAGCAGAAGAGACCTTTTTCCCAAAACATAAAAAATATGATCTACCCCAAACTTTTGAGCAATAGATTCTCTTATCTTTATGAATTTTTCTTGTTTTAAGGATGTTTAGAAAAACATTTTATTGGAAAACAAGACCGTGCAGATGCAAACCGTTTTAGGTGAAACTGTATTGATTTAAAAAGAACAACTTGAGCACTCTGGGTAAGGAAAAAACTAAATAAAAGATCAAGCATGATTTTTTTTTTTTTTTTATACATTATTTATAATGTTGGCAGACATTTTCTAAGTGATGCAGAAGAAACAAAAACAGTGTTATCCTCTCATTCTGTGACCTCTTGTGGGAAAATGTTCCTTTGGCTCATTTAATTGAAACGATAATGAAGAATGTTTATTTCTTCCGAATATTTATTGATGAAAGTCAAGGTTATAATTGTAATAATGGGCACATCTGCTCTCTCCTTTTAGTAATTCTTAATTAGGAGCTATTCCTAATTGTCAAATTACTGAAACATATGTGCCTATTCCGATTTGTAATTTCCCATGCGGCAACAATAACAGCGAATAATTTAATGAGGCGTTGCAAAAAGCATCTTCCAACCCGAAACAATAAACTTTTGAATTCTTGGAGTGATTTCAAAGTTCTCGTCTATCAAATTTTTAGCTGATAGTCCTCTATTGACACAAACATGCACACAAACTCTTACAGTTCAATGCAGTAAACATTGTCTTGAAGCATTTTTGACATTCCTTTTGATTTTTAGAAATAATAAATGCCAGTGTTTGTTTCATTTTATGAAGTACTGTTATTATACTCAATAATATCACGCATACTTTGGTCTGGTAGTTTACACAGTCCACACTACCTGTTACTTGGTTACCTGCACATTGCATCAGGACCTGGGTTAGACATTTTAGCCAAGCTAGTGAGCACGCAACTTAAACTTTGATTGCCAGGTTTGAATATCAGCCAGGATTAGCAGTGAGACAGGAGAATAAATATATGTCACTCAGCGGTCGAGACGTGTAGCGCTGTTTTAAAAATATTAATGATGTGTCTGGAAGTCATGAAATAAACTGTAGGAGGCCACTCTCTTGTGGCCAAAAGATTCAATATAACAAAATCGTTGGATGGTTTTGAAGTCGGACTCTGTAACTCACTCTGTACCAATCAGGACTGTTGTTTTGTTGTATGGGTAACCGCACGGTGCATTACGTAATTAAATCATATCTGGTGTACTTGCGTTGAAGTGTACACATGTGATGCACTTTGCCACCCACTTCTAAACTGGAGTACTTCAGCCCTGAGTGTAAAAAGCTTCTCTGGCTTGCACGGGGTTAGTAATGGATACATGATCAGATAACTCCATGAAAGGTCACTGAGTCATTGACTTTAGCAAACCAGGTCCTCATTCAGTACCTGAAGATGTTACCTCTGAATTTCTGTGTATCTTTTGTTTTGGATTTTCAACGTTGTGCTCATTTGTGTACCGGTTTGGTTATTATTTTATAAAGTTCTTATTGAATTGTATACATTTTAAACATTGTGTCCAATAAATATGTTAATATTTTTAGCCTTTTGTTTTCATCTTTGTCTACTACAAAATTAATGTGAAATTAGTTATTTATTAGTTTGTGTGTTTGTATTAGCCATTTATTCGAAATAAATATTACACTTTTATTTGGAAAGTGCTTGTTTTAAAGTATAAAACAACAGATTGTTTAAAGATTATAAATTATGAATAAATTGTTTTCAAAAATTAAAGCAAACTGTGAAATTCGAGTTATTACCTTTAATATTGCTTACATCACACCTTTAAAATGCTTAAAATATATATGAAAAGTGTTTTATTTTTATTTTTTTTTTTTTTTTTTTTTTGCACAAAAGCCAAATGAATTAAATTGCAAAATATAATTTTTGTCCTTGGAAAAATATATTGGAAATATCAGAATTTCTTAAGATATTATTCTATGAGATATTATGTGCTATATGTAGGATTGACACCGAGTGGTTGAACTAGCTATTGCAGTCCAAATTCAAAATACTGGAGAGGGTTTTTATTTTTCACCCGGCTCTTCCTCCTCAGACTTGACGCACACGCAGGTTGCCAGATTGACGACACCAACGGGAACGAGCACACTTGACGATGAATGAAATTAAATGGGCTGTGTTTTCCGACCAACTGGCAACCCGGAGTGCCGAAATACAATTGGGTAAACTGGCAGTGGGAGGGTTTCACAAACCAAAACAAAGAATAACTTGACTGTAGCATTGTTTTTCAGATAAACAAGTATGTTAACGTGTTTCTTAAATATCTGCAAACATATGGTATTTCTATGCTTTAGTAGAGTCAAAAAATTACATACAGTACAGCACCTTTAAGTTTCATTTAAAGCATAACCAATCTAGAAATAACAGGAACAAAACTTCACTTCCAAGAAAAACATTAAACATCTGTCACCAGAAAACGGTTCCTAAACCTAGACTCCCCAGAGCGATTGTGAATAAACACACAGGTAAACACTGTCAGACGCTTGTCTCTCTCCCTTCCCTTCTACCTCTTCCAGGAGATGCTCGTGAGATCCATACTAACTGAAAACAAACAGAGCAGAGGTCTTTGCTATTCCCATCATGCTCTGCTCAAACAGTGGGCCACCATCTGGAGGGGCTTCTTCGAATGGCAGCGAGGGTTTTGCCACCTTAAAAACAGCTCCTGGTTGAAGCTACTCACAGATGTTTCATTGGAGCTTGTTCTCCAAACTCAGCTAGTTATTCATTCCTGGCTTGGAATCAACAAATAGCTGAATTTAGAGAGCAAGCAACTCAAGCAAAGATTGATTCAGGTTTTGGTATATGTATGAATGAAATAAAATAATATGTGTGGGTGTGTGCACTGTGCTTGAAAGACGTCAAGCATATGAAACATCTTGATCAACTGTGTAATGACATCAACAGACAAGCAGCAATGTTTTCAAACGTCAAAAGAAAACCTGGTTTTATTCTTGGAGAATATCACATTATTTTTCCTCATGGCCAGTCTTCAGTAATCCAAGCATCTGCTTCTAACCTTCTTTTGTTGAATATGATTAACATTTTTTGGGCTATCATTTATCCTCTCTGAAGATGTTTCAAGGGCAGATCGTTATGGAGACTGCAGCCAATAATTCCACCTTTCATTTGATTACAGCAAAGTGTTTGATTAATGCTGCCGAATGAAACCAGAAAATAGAAAATTTTTGATTATATTCAGCTATTTTACTTTGCTCTGTTGATGTAAACAGATATACTTTTTTCAAATATCACTTTTTTTCACTTTGTTGCAGTGCATTCTGGGATTGATTTACTCTCAAAGGTTACATATGGTGGTAACATAGAATTCAAAACATGTGCTTGGAACAGCCTTCACTTTAGGATTATGCCTATGAGGACTTGAAATGTCTAGTTAACCAGCTCATCGGTTTTGGAAAGGTGAGTGCTAATATTTATCATGCTGTGGTGTATAAATGTAACCTATAAATGTAAACTGACCATGAAAACATGATTTTGGTTTAAATGATTTTGTATTCAAGTATTTGAGCTGAAGTAGCAGTCAAAATAAGAGATTATAAACCTCTGTGTGTACAGAGTAAAATCAGTAAATACAATTTTGTAAGTCGGAAATGAAGAAACAGAATTAGTCTGAAGACAAAACATGGTTGTCTGTATTATACTATAACATGCACACAAAGAGTGTCTACACATTAACAGCGTGGACATGGGCATGTTGCCATGGTTACAACAAAGACACCCAAGTCTCTCATTTTTCAATCTGTAACAACTCCATGTATGGCGAGAAGCAATCGAATAAATTCAGTTTGCGTGACTGCAAGGGAATACAAATGTGAGAATAGACTAGGATTAGCTGAAAAAGCACCTTGAGACTTTGTGATTTATGATAGCGTTTTGTATCCAGTGGTGTTCTTGTTTATGTGAGAGTTGCCTTACTCTTGCTGTGTTCGTCAAATCGTGGGGATTAAAAAAACAATATTTTTTTTTCTTCAATCTGTGAGCTTCGAACTCTTTGTCCTCACAGTGACACAAAAATCTCTCTATGTCGGTTGAGTACACACACATCCATACACACATTACATAAAATTGCATCAGACTGACAGACTGGTATCTGGTAATGATTTGTATTTCATTTGTCTAGTCTGTAAGAAAACACAATATCCTATGTATAATTTAGAACTGGAGTGAGCAAAGTCTGTTCGTAGAATAATAAAAACCTCTCTTGGCTATGCTGGAAATAACATACTACTCACACCATTGCTGCAGAACATAGTATGTATATGGAGCACAGTATGCAATTTTTTTGTATGCATAAAATATAATTGTCTAAATTTGCATTATACTACATAACACATTGCTCATAATACTGTTTCCCCACAATGCAGTGCGCTCTGCAAAATGAAAAGCAAACATGTTTATTATTTTTCATTAATATAACAATAATGTCAATATGCTTCCATATGCATATATACATATAGGGGGCCTATGCTTATTAATAAATACATAAATACCAGCTATGTTTAAATTAATGACTTTGTGCATTTTTTAATTTTTATTTTAACTGGGGTCCACCAAAAATTTGAGATAAAAAATAATATAATATAATATAATAATATAATATAATATAATATAATATAATATAATATAATATAATATAAATGTACATTTTAAAAAGACATTTTTTTAAAGATTAATTTTTTCATGATTCAGTATTCAATATTCATTATTATTATCATTCCATGTTGCTTACTGTTAAATGTATAGTATAAATCTGTATGCTATTCCATTCTGAACATAGACCTCTTTCTCTCTCTGTCTCTTTTCAACGTATCTCCTCTTTCTTCATTCTGCTTCTCTCCACTCTGTCTCTTTGTCTGTTTCTCTTGCTTTCTTTTTTCTCTCATAATGACAGCACTCTCTGGCAGCTGAATGTCTGTGGATGTGGATGTGCACCTGCGGGCTGGGTGGACTCTGACAGTGCTCTGCCTCTCTGGAGCTGCTTATAACACATCTGCGATGCCTTAGGCTACCTCTGTTTCTGCTGCAGTTAATGGTAGGACTAGACCACAAATCCAGGCTGTGTAACTATAGAACTCGGAGAGGTAGATGCTGCAGTCTCCTGAAAACATAAAAAATTTAAAGAAGAGGAGAAAGGAAAGAGAAGATAATAAGAAAGGATGTCTAATAAGATCTGGCAGAATCAGTTAATAATGTAAACGTAGCCCAGGTTAAATATTTGCTCATTGAAATGCAAGCCTACTTAATGAATGTTGACACTGAGTCTCGATGTGGGTCTCGATTAAAAAAAAAAAAAAAAAAAAGCATCAATCACAGTTTTTCTAATATAATTAAAATGTGTGCTGAGGGGCCAGGATGTTCCCTCAAGAGATTTGTGGCGTTAAGAAAAGAATATATTAATGTGGAGCTCAGTGACAGGACATGCCCTCACTCAATTAACCTTAAAGAAATAGAGAGACACAAGACAATGATGCTCCACTTAAAGTGTTAATGACATCTTAACGAGAGAACTCAAGCCTACTTGATCTCTGACCTTTCAGAATTGATGCGAGACCAGGAGGTCAGAAATATTGATCATATTTTCCCTCATTAGAGTCTGTCTTTCTCTGCCTTGTGATATTTCAGGTTCATTTATGTTTAAAGGGATAGTTCCCAATTACTCACCCTCATGCCTTTCCAAACCCATATGACTTTCATTGTCATTTGGACCCCAATTTGCGTCAAAATATCTTCGTTTGTGTTCTGTAGAAGAAAGAAATAATAGTCTAAGCTGATCTGAAAAGACTCCCACACTTAGATAATTTATAGGATATTTAAGTTATTATAACTTGATAGTAGGCTTTGATAAGGGGTTAAAAGTCACGCTAAAAAAGGCTCCATTTAAGACCTGTTATGCTACATTCCATTAAACTCGGAAAGTCAGAATCAGAAAATTGTGCAGAAATCTACGTACAACTTTTATTTGTAACATCATGGCAGCCACAGGGAATTTTAATCATTTAATGAGAAAAAAATCATTTTATTAAACAAATACATATATTCCATTAATATATAAATATATATATATATATATATATATATATATATATATATATATATATATATATATAAATCTGTTTGACAAACATTTGCAGAGGCAATTGTATAAAACAAATTCTCTGATAAACCTGCCATACAAAATGCAAGCATTGCCGTTTAATTTCTTTATATGACAACATAAGGTCAGAAATCCTAGTTAGACATTTTGAGGACAGAGGCTGACCACCGTTTTGAGGTTCAGCCCAGTTGGGCTCATGGCCTCTACTATAGATAAACGGAAAACCCCACAATCAATTTCCTTGGACAGAAAGGATTAAAACTAGAACAGGTGTGCTGCTTTAGCCCTAACTGGACACACCAGCCAGCCACCGAAGCAGTGTCATCCATCATCCTTTAGTCTGTATCTGCAACAGCTGGGTGATTGAGAGAGCGTCACCTTTTAAGAATCAATCTCCATTTTTCTCCCTCTTCCACAGTGCACTCTCTCCGTGACACACTGCTATGGCAAATTGATTGACTTCTGGTAAATACGGCATTACCACAAAGTCAGAGGCAGGAATTTATCATCATTTGTGTCTCTTCCATCCGAGAATTCATTAGGAGGCTTAAACAAACAACAAAGATGGGCCGCAACCGTCTACTTGTGATGCACAGCGTGAGGAAGAGTGCTGGAGGGACTGAATCCATGCTGGATTAAATTATAGTGTTTGGCATCAACAAAGATACAGATACATATATGTACAGATGCAGATTTAATGGGTTAATTTATAATTTTTTTATAATTAATAAAGTGTTCATAATAAATTAATTTTATTAAAATACATTTTTACATTTTTATTATATATTTTAATTAAAATTATTATAACCTTAATTATAACCAGTATTAATATTTTAAAATGAAATTGTCTATTGAATGCAGATCATTTATTTTTTAAATAATTTATAATTATTAATAAAAATATTTGTTGCAAAAATAATACTGTAAAATTGTATTGGATATATAATGCTTTTGTCTGCCACAGTTATGAAATGTCTTTGAATCATCTTTATTTGGTGGCTTTTCTAAGAAAATATTGATAAATGCATTATAAATTTGATTAATTTGCATATTATATCATTTATATTGATTGGCAGTCCTAATAAACAGTATATCTGCTTGCTTAAAAGAGAACGGCTACACTGAAAAAAAAAAGTTTTTATTTTTATTTATTTATTTTTCTCTGAAACAACTTTGACTTATAAATTGGTGGTAAATTTCACAAATAATTACAAAGAATTGTCAAGTAGCACATTGAATTAAATGTGAAGTTTTAAGGCAGAAATGGTATTTTCTTGTAAAACATAGTCCAACAGTCTTCCAAAAAACATTTTTTACAGTGTACATCTGATGAAAATCCTTTATAAATACAGCTGCACAAACTAAAACAGTGATCCTTGGAAGCCAATTCACTCTGTCTTTACTGCTAAAAACTAATTTCTCTTCTTTTGGCTTTCGTTCTTCCAACACAAAGCCTCATTGAATTCTGCCTGCTGCTGCTAGATTTCCCCTCACCAGAGTGAAAATATTTGTTTAGTATCAGTGACGGTGAGGGTAGACAGGGGAGACAGGAGGGGGGAAGAATTAGACTGCGGCGCCTTGAGATTCAAGCTTGTGTTTCAAGCTTGATGACAGTTTAATGAAATATATGGGGTCTGATGCCACATAGAAGCTGTTTTCACATTACAGAGGAATTAACAGACTGTGCCTCTGCATAATAATTGAGCAAATCTGATACTGTACCCTTGGATAAAAGTTCAGAGTTAAAGAAAATGTACCACTATTTACTTGTCCCTCATCTTACTGTGCACAGTTCATCAGTCCATGCTATTCTAAACAATAAAGCATTTTAAAATATGCTGTTTAAATAACCATCAAAATGTAAAACGAATAAAGATGTTTTTTTAGAGCCAGTACTTCTAGCATCTACCGTATAGGTGAGTTACCAAGGCCATGCTAACCAGCTATACTTTAACCCTTTGACCCCAAAGTGCATTGAAAAAAGGCAATGGATGTGTAACACACTGAATTCAACTTAAACTTTTAAGTTGAAAAGACTAGACTTTAATAGGGCTTTCTTGTAAAACATAATTGTTTACAACTTAGATAAATAATTTTTTACTGTGTTTGTTGTGTTGTTTTCAAAGAAAATGTTTTTTTTTTTTTTTTTTTTTTTTTTCTATTCCTTGAATTGGTCACAGCTGGACATTGAGAGAGGGCAGAAGTAAAGAAGGAATCAGCAGTGCCTTTTGTTTGTCCAGAAAACAGCTCAAGTTTGGCCAGACAAGTTTTGCTGTTAAAAATCATAGACCTCTGGCCTTCATATCCATACTCTCACAAAAAAAGGTACAAAACTGCCAATGGGGTGATACCTTAATGTACCATTTAGGGGTAAATGAGGTTCAAAGACAAAGGTGCCTTTTAGCTTTTGGTAGCACTCTAGTGACAGCTTTTCTTCTGAGAGTGCACAGCTGGACAAATTAGCTTCAGCAGGCATAGCCTGAGGAAAGAGGTTGCTAAATCAGACTAGCATCAATTTTCAGAGCTTGAATGCTCTCTAACAATGCATGTTTACAGCACACGTTGAGATCACGTGTTTAAAAGGGCAAAAGAACTGAACCTTCCAGTGCAGAAGAAAGTACAGACATAGTGCAGCCATACATAGGAATAACACAGTAGGGATGGAATATAATAGAAGATTAGCTGCTAAGCTGTCAGTTTGTTAAATAATATGCTTTTTCCCCACAAAAACAGTTTGCTTGTTTACAGCACATCCAGAGAGTGTGTGTTTAAAAGGGTAAAAGAAGCAAAACCTTTCACGAGAAAACTTGACTCTTCTCCCTCTGTGGATCAAACCTTCTCTCATGGCTCCTGCAAGACATTCTTGAGAGTGTTTGTGTGCTATCCTGCCCTAAATCTCATCTCTCCTAGACTACATACCCATAAAACAGCAGGCTCAATATCTTTATAACTAGAAAAACTGTTCACAAGCCATAGGTGGGCACAGCCCGATTTTGCCCACGGCTGCATTCACAGTCAGTCACTGGCAGACTGGTGAGGGCGCTTTTATTATGTGCATATCTTTTTACATCCCAGGGAGCTTGTTACAGTCCGGCCCCATGTAATGGCATGCATGACAAGCCCTACTATGACAGCTTAAAGAGGGGAAATGAATTGTCCCATTTTTAGATTCTCTGCCTCATTGTGCCTGAAGACTGACAGTTGACCTTATCAGTGCTCTGCAGAAGATATTTACTGTGCTGCTCTTTTTAAACTTTGCATTTTAAACACCCTTCTCATTCGCCACTGAGGCGTGTGGCTGTGTGTGTGTGGCTGCCTTTTGCTGTGGATATGACAAGGAACAGCGCTTTCATGATCGGGGGTTCATCTACTGTAGGTGCAAGGCAACAATTGTGTCAAAGACAACTGGAGGCTTGCTAAACATCACAAGCTGTTGGTATCGGCACTAAAAAATGAATCATGAGCAAATATCAAGCCTGTTTACGTCTTTACCTGTCCGTCAAATATCAGATCTCACAGGTTTATACAGATGTACTGTACTATGGATGTTCACTAGAACTGGTGTTTTTCTGTTTGAATTAATTCGCAAACAAGACAAACAATGGGTCTTATTCACTAAGTGTGTTCACATGAATTTGTGAGTGAAATCTGCATATGACTGCTCATGAACAAATCATGATTCATCGATAACTTTCATACAAAAATCAATTAATGAAATACTCAAACCATACATATGCAAAAATCACATACTCCTAATAATAGTTAAGATTACATTTTATACAGAAATTTCATCTGTTTTATCATATACCGTGAAAAGTTGCGTTATATCTTAAACAGAGGTTTATCTAAATTCAATAATATTAGAATGAGGTTAAGATCAAATTCATGTGCTGTGTTGTAAATTACGCAGAATTCTTTCTTGACAAGTAATAATCCATGCAATTATTACTGAGTGAGACTCAGTATTTCCCAGTTTATTCACAAATGAGATGTTGCAGTTCGTTCAGTGAATGAATCATATGATTCATAGTGCAGAAATAACCTAAAACAGTTTATTAACCAAAAAGGATTCATTCAAATATACTGATTCATTTTAAAACAAAACCCCATTAATAAAGTGAGAGAGAAAAGCTCACTTTCTCAATGTTGTTGTATGGGCTGCTTTAACAATCATTTGCATAGTCATTTATACAGTTCTTGCACATCAACAGCTGTCTTGGTAGAGCAACATTTGGGTGATAAAGTTGATGATTAAATTTGTTAAAGTTAGTAAAACTCAATATTTTTATAGCTGGATAAGATAACTCAATCAATTTGATGGCATTTGATTTGCTACTATTAAGATTTTGGAGGTTTTTTACCGCTACATTCACACATGAACACATTGTGTACAAAACAAAGTTCAGTTTGTTGACAGTCATTTGGTTTCTATTTTTAAGCATTAGCCCCACTCACAACGAAATCTCATTGGCCCAAATTAATCAAATATGTTCTGATTAACTCTGGTTGTGATGTGCCCTGCAGCATTTTCACTGTCAGTATGGACAAATTACTTGTCGATTAAAACTTGTGGAGTTACATATGTGTTGGCCTGAGGCAGTTCTACGTTCTAGGAACCCCTTTGAGAAATATTTATGGAAATCATAAACATCACTGTCCTCTTGTAACTGCCGTAAAATGCAATATCTGTTCTAAAATCCACTGACAGAATTTCTGAAATGTCATTGTCCGAGCATTCTGAACAGCAGTTGGGATTTAGTCACTGCTTTGTGATATTATTGTCTTGGTTTCGTCTGTGTTTGTTTGTGGCTGTATCAGGTTTATTGTACTCGTCATTCAATTATAGTTATCTATCAAAACAAATAAATAATATTTTTTTCTCATAAATTTTGAGTCTCGCTCCAGGTGTATGGCAGGCCGCTTGCCTTTTGAGGGTGGATGTAATAAAGTAGGGATGTTCACTTTATTGAAGGAGAAAGAGAGTAATCTTACATGTGCTGCATGATTTATGGGACACACAAAGACAAAAGCGTCTTACCAACCAAAGCTGCTTTTATTTAATGTTAAATATTATTAAAATGTAAAATAACTGTTTTCTATTTTAATGTATTTTAACATGTAATTTATTCCTGTTATTGCAAAGCTGAATTTTCAGCAGCCATTACTCCAGTCGTCAGTGTCACATGATCCTTCAGAAATCATAATATGTTGATTTGATGTTCAAGAAACATTTCTTATTATTATCAATGTTGAAAACAGAACATATTTTTATGAAAACCATAATACATTTTTCTAGGAATTTTTGATGAAGAGAACATTAAAAAGAGCAGCATTTATTTGAAATAGACATCTTTTGTAACATTATAACAGTCTCTATTGTCACTTTTAATAAATTTAATGCATCCTTGCAAAAAAAAAAAGTACATTTCTTTCTTGCGAAAAAAAAAAAATCTTAGTGACTTCAAATTTTTGAACAGCAGTATACATACAGTATATACAATTCAATATTTTTAATATCTTTTAATATTTAATATTTAAGTTCATGCACGTTGGTTTGATTTGAGAGAGATGCATACACATGCTGTCATCTCTTCCTGTCTTCCATCTCTCTCTCTTTCTCCCTCACTCACTTTTTAACGTGTTTACCAAGGCAAGGATGCTCTACTAGTGTGACGAATCAGAGTTAAGACCCTTCAGAAATCCATCACCATAAGCTTTTAATGATTTACCTCATCCAATTTGTTCCTAGCAGACTTTCGGCAGATTAATGTCACAAGTCATTCACTGCAGTGAAGCATGGTGACTATAAAGGTCAGTTGGATTTCTCTGGCCCCTTCTGCAACTTCCAGGCTGCCCAGCTGATTTATTTGCTATTTCCAAAATTAATGAGAAGGTTTCAGGTTTCCAAAACCCATGAGAAAACAGCACAAGTATATGACACATCTGGAAACCTCATCCTTCCTCAGTCATTGTAAAAGGAAGATAATGTCAGACAGGACCTCGGGTGAGAAACCCTGTCTGAGGAATTATGACCGGCGGTGAAATGGATAAAGTCTAGTTTACAGGCATTCCATTTTTCTTGGTAAGACACGCCAATTATTAGCTTGCATGCTACTTTGAGCTGAATTTGTTCAAGGTGACCTATTCTTTGTAGGGCAAAGAAAATTGAGCCCACACTTAATTTATGTAATATGCCCACTCCGGTGGGAATGCTGACCCGCAAGGAAGAAAACTGATTTCGCATGATAGACACTTTTCTCTCCTCGCCTTGATGCACACATAAAAAAAAAAAAAAAAAAAAAGGCTGGAAGGGGGAAAATACAGAAAATAATCAACAGTCACCTTGAAGCTATGAAGTGTTAAACACAAAGGTGGGTGTTGGTGGGGGGCCGGGTGTGGAACTGTTAGGATTCCATTAGGATACGGAGAGAGATTAACCCCTCAGGGGCAGGGAGAATTAGAAAAAAGGGGAATAATAAACTAGGATCTTGACTGCGATATGTGATGGATGAAAGTGTGAGGGTATTTAGAGGATCGGCCCGCAGAGCTCTCCAGAAAGCAATTACCCATAAAAAAGAGGACCATTTGAGCTAATGTGTT
Organism: Cyprinus carpio; assembly: GCF_018340385.1. NCBI lineage: Eukaryota > Metazoa > Chordata > Actinopteri > Cypriniformes > Cyprinidae > Cyprinus > Cyprinus carpio. Next base: position 18,436,978 of record NC_056595.1, read on the forward strand.
TTTAAAAACGAACATGATGGTTTGACTCTGAGAATTAGTTAGACACCACAGCCCGTTGGCAGACAACCCTCAATTAGTTGCACTGGGTGAAATGAGTTTGATTCATTATATGATAAACCCATGACCTTGCCACTGCAAGCGCTATGCTCTACCAGTTAACTTAAAAGATATCAGGGAAACTGGGGGAAGTTGTCACATTGGGAAGAGCATTTTTCAGTAATTATGAATTATTTAGACAAATGTCCAATTATGCAATTGCATGTCTTTTTATATTGTTATGAGGGCATGTTTTTAGGCTTTAAATGTATGTGTGTGTATATATATGTTATACATATATATATATATATATATATATATATATATGCATGTATATGTTATATATATATATATTTAAACCCTATAATATAACATATGCACTGTATATATACATCTATATTTAAACCCTAAAAACATATACACTTTACACTAGGTACACCTTGCTAGTACCAGGTTAGACCCCCTTTTGCCTTCAGAACCACCTTAATTCTTCGTGGCATAGATTCAACAAGGTGTTGGAAACATTCCTCAGAGATTTAGGTCCATATTGACATGATAGCATCATGCAGTTGCTGCAGATTTGTCGGCTGCACATCCATGATGCAAATTTCCCGTTCCACCACATCCCAAAGCTGCTTTGTTGGATTGAGATCTGGTGACTGTGGAGGCCATTTGAGTAAAGTGAGCTTTGTGACATGGTCCATTATCCTGCTGGAAGTAGACATCAGAAGATGGGTACACTGTAGTCATAAAGGGATAGACATGGTCAGTACCAATACTCAGGTAGGCTGTGGCATTTAAACGATGCTCAATTGCTACTAAGGGGCCCAAAGTGTGCCAAGAAAATATCCCCCACACCATTACACCACCACCAGCCTGAACCGTTGAGACAAGGCAGGATGGATCCATGCTTTTATGTTCTTTACGCCAAATTCTTACCCTACCATCTGAATGTCGCAGCAGAAAACAAGACTCATCAGACCAGGCAACGTTTTTCCAATCTTCTGTTGTCCAATTTTGGTGACCCTGTGTGAATTGTAGCTTCCGTTTCCTGTTCTTAGCTGACAGGAGCGGCACTCGGTGTGGTCTTCTGCTGCTGTAGCCCATCTGCTTCAGGGTTCGAAGTGTTGTGTGTTCAGAGATGGTATTCTGCATACCTTTGTTGTAACAAGTGGTTATTTGAGTTACTATTGCCTTTGTATCATCTCTAACCAGTCTGCCACTTCTCTGATGGCCTCTGACATCAACAAAGCATTTTCATCCACACAACTGCCCGCTCACTGGATATTTTCTCTTTTTCGGACCATTCTCTGTAAACCCTAGAGATGGTTGTGCGTGAAAATCCCAGTAGATCAGCAGTTTTTGAAATACTCAGACCAGCCCGTCTTTACAACATGCTCCCATAAAAGTATAAAAAGACATTAATAAAATGTCATTTATTCCTGCGTTGTAAGCATGTAAAATCAGAATATTGCTTCTGGGTGACTAATAAATATTCATAAGGTGAGTTTGTTTTTAAAAGCTTCATATAATGTACAGAACATTTTTTGTGTCTTCCATAAAATCCATAGTAGCTGTTGTTATAGCGGTTATTGTGTTGCGGACTTCCACGGTTGGCAATAAATTACTGTTTCAGCAGCGGCTATTCACAATTAGCCTTATCTACAAGACATGATTCCTCTTGTTTGGATTTTAAACATGATGAAGTCTATACAAATTTTGTTACCTCAATGATAATATAACATCATCGTGTCAGCAGTATTGATGGCAATACAATTCTAAAAACAAACACAGAACTTAAATGACAGGATTTAATAACATTTTGCTAAATTTAGCTGTTGGCAGAGTGTTAGAGAAGAGGAGAGACTTAGGTATTCTTTCTCTGTCTGCTTTAATGAGAAAAGAGAGGTCTGAGAAGGGTCAGTGACAGGACTCTCTCTACAGCCCATTAAACGTGATTATAAAAACTGATGGCAATTAGAGGGGCGAGATGGGAGGCCTTCGGCCTGGACCAGAGCAGAGCTCAGCACTTTCACACACAGATCTGTCCTTGCAGAGTTTTATATTAAACTTATTAGCTAGAGATGGAATCTTAATTTGAATGTGATATTCATAACTTCTGTCTGTATCTGGGGTTATGTTGGCTGCTCTATTTCAAAATGTGAAAAGCAATAATAAACAATGAGTTGGTTGTTCAAACTCTGACCGGGAGTATAATGGTCATTATACACAAAAAAAGTAAAAAAAAAAAAAAAAAAAGTAAAATAAAAAAAAAAAAGGTCATCAAAAAAGTTTTTGAACTTTAAAACAAACAAAAAAAGTTTGGAAATCCAACTTACACAATGTTGAAGTTTTTGGATTCAGATCATTTCTAGTTTTTTAAAAGGTAGATTATATTAATTTTCTTATCTTGTTTTAAATTGTTATTTTATTAATTAACATTTGATATTATTAGTCATACATTATAATAAATTCTAATGAATATTTTTATTGAAATCTTGTGAACATTAAATAACATAACACCAGAATAAACAAACAAACATATAAACCCTTTTCACATGGTGAAAAAAAACCCCACTCTGAAAGTACTTTGAAAATACCCACCAATTTAAATATTTTAATATTTCATAATTTCACAATTAAGTTTTTATATATTATTAATTGCTTGTTTTGTTTTACATTTGTCATACTTGTTAGACTTTGCAATGCTAAACCACAGAAAACTAAACGATTTAAAAATCAATACAAGCTAATAAATAAACATTTCAAATACAATATATGTATTAAACAAATAAATTTCAAATTCAAATACAAAAATTAATTAAAAAAATTAAACAATATAAAAAAGCCATTTAATTATTGTAAGGCTATGGAAAAAGACTTTTATACAGTGTTACTTGACTATTTGAAATCATTTTCATGGCAGAAAAGTAAAAGGATGTGTTTGTCACATTATTCAGAATATTTTGTTCTGTTTCTTATTATGTGTATTTAATATCACCTGGACTATACTGCTGCTTCAGCTACATGCACAGAGAAGCGTAGATAAATATGTTGCAGGAAATATTCTATGACTATCTCTTGGGTCCATCACTGAAGGAGACATTTTGTAGGCCTTGCCAGTCTATCTATATGTGTCAATGTCCAGGCCTTATCAAACGAATGTCTTGGCTCTGGATCTGATGGGCGCAGGCATGGCAGATTTATTCCATCGCTGGGCTTTCCATTTGGAGCAGATCCATTCTGCTTATTCAGGTCATCAGTGCACATCTGATTACCATCTGCTGCCTCGGACTGGTGTATCTGGCCTCGATGGATGCGCCACATTACTGTAGACAGACTGATACATCACCACCTGTAGATACATAAGACAGTCAGCAAGTTTGTCATGTGTATGCAAATAATATTTGTATACATGACGCAATAAAACAGGAAAGCTGGTCAATTTGTATTTGTATATTTCAAGTAAGTGTCAGGTGTTCGGTTAACTGGCTTGGTCTTTGGGCTATTTCAAAACGGAGAAATTCTCAGTCAGTCCTTATTTGCAGAAATTACCTTGAAATCTCACCAGGACACATTGCGGGCTGTCACTAGCACGTCAAATATTATTCAGCTGCCTTTGTAATCTCACAAACCTTTTCATCAGCCTCCCAGGCTGACTGCCGAAGTGCTGTCTGTCCCTGACAGATCACCGGTGCACGGGCTGAAAAAAAGCGTTTTGAGGGAGCTGGTGGGAACCTGTGGCAGGAACCTCATCAGTTTGTTGTCCTGGATTGTCTTTTGGCTGTAGACAGGACATTCAATATTCTTTTCAATATGTTCCTGGTAGGGCTTAGAAGCTGTGGATTTGCTTTAAAATGGATCCTCTGTTTGCATGGGAATTCTCATGTTCATTGTACAAAATAAAGCTTTTTTGCTCTAAATGGCATTTTCAGGCATTACAAGCACTCGCCTACCACAAATGAATTTGCAGTTCAAAATTATGTTTCTTTATAATACATCTCAATTTTGAGAGATTGTAAAGCAGCATGCACCTTTCATAGATAGGTAAAGCTAAATGAAAAATGTTGCGTTGCTTATTCTACAACCTGATTAAACATGATTTTTTTCCCCGAATACATCTCTAAAACGCTCTTGGTCACATGATAGGAAAATGCAAATATCTTTAAGATTTAGAAAGCATATGTGAATCAATCCAATCAAAAAATACTAAAAGGTATAATTAGATACAGTATAATTAGAAAAGGTGTAATTAATAATAATAATAATAATATATAATTATATATATAAATTATAAATTAACTACACCTTTTTTTTAATTATACTATAATATATAATTAAATTATACTTTTTAAAAAAATTACCTAATATTATTGTGTGCTATGCGCTTTGCATCTGTTGTTGGTACACTATCAAGTACACATTTCTTTCCAAGAGCATTTTCCAGTTAAATGTCGTAATAATTTAAGTTTTCAAATATAATCATAACTTAAGCTGAAAAGTATTTTACCCAATAATTTTGTGTGCTATGCATTTTTGTGTGTGTGTTAACAGCATGTTGTTAAGATATGTTTACATGTGTTTGTAGCAGGGTTACTTTAGTATCTTTGAGATACCATTATAGTTTTTATATATTTTTGAATTAGTTTTTATCTGCATTTTTTTATTTTCATTTTTATTTTAGTTAACGTTTTAGTAATTTTGTTGTGAGTTCTTGTCATTTTTATTCATGTTTTTCTTTGATAGTTTTGATTAATTTCAGTTTAAGTCACATAAATTAAACCTAAAAACGAGCAACTAGCTGAATTTATCTATTTATTAATTTATTCTTTAAAATAATTATTTATTTTTTTACCCACGTAGAGCATTAAATTACATTCACTTATGGGTTCCCTTGTTGAAAGATTTGGATTAATGTTGTGGGATGCTGGTTGACATGGAATATTTGTTACCATTGCGTGGTGTCTCGCTAGTATTTCAGTATCTTGTTTTTTTTGTTTATTTGTTTATTTATTTATTTTTTACGTAAGAAAGTGTTATATGCAACAGAATTCAGAACAGTTGGCAAGAACACAAATATAACATATTTGTTCTAAAAATGCTCTGGTTCTGACACGCAATAAATACAGAGGCTCTAAAACTGTGATTGTGGTGCTGGAAGCCACAATGGCATGTGAGAAGAATCAAAGCACAGAGACGCAGGGGACATCTCACATTGATCAGAGGCAAGTCAAGCATAAATCAAACACCTGGACAACCATCAGTGTTTTCTTTTGAAAATGTCAATATTTGCTTTCTGTTTTAGAAGTGCTGTTATTCCCTATATGTAGGCTAGATGAAACCCTTTGGAGAAGCTCAGATAATGCCAGACATTTACCCCTTCTGAATTTACATTCTCACTGCTTACATTCTCATCCCTTGATCCCTTGATGATTTTTGCTGATGTGTAATTGCTTTCTCTCTTTGAGAAAAATAGCATCAAAATGTAACGCAGGGCTACATTTATCAAGTGGTAAATGCAATACCTTTCCCTCCGACATCACTACACATAGTTATTAGTTGTGTGCATGTTTGGAGTAAGGGGGAATGAGAGAAATATATGAGGATGGAGAGATGTATTTTATTTATTCATGTGGTCCTCTGGAATACTTAATTCTAAATTATTCTAAATCACCTTAAAATGATCCCTGCACTTTTCTCTTATGCTCCTGTAAAATACATATAAAATGAAAAATGAAAAGGGTTGTATGCATTATCAATCCAAGAATTCAGGAAGTCTAAAAAGGGGATTACAGGCTATTAGATACTCTATTTGTTCTTTTTGATGTTGAAATTGAGAGCTTACAACTCAGAAGAAGAATGTTGCTTTGTGGCTTTTTTTTATACATTATTATACGGATAGTGCAGCCTACTCTAAAGCATTTTAACAGCTCACTTCATGTTTGATTTTGAATATGTTGCTATCCTCTCGCTGTTTTTTTCTTTTTGTTATGTTCTCTAATCCTTGGCATGACGAAGTGCTTTATATCTGGCCCTGTGGAGTATGTCTAAATCTGATTTGTCATTTGAGACAGCTCAGAGGGAATCCTCCAACTAAGTCTGGTAATTGTGCCCATTGCCTCTGCAGATCTATGAGAGGCAGTTTGTGAAAATACCATCACTGATTAAGTCTCAATTCTGCCTCTGCAGTTAGCATATTAGCATAATCATCTGTTTATGCTGTGAATAAGAAAAACCCTGCTAAGCAGCAATTTCAAAGGCCTGAAAACAGAGCCTTGAGGAACCCCCATGTTTGTTGGTTTGTTTATTTATTTATGTTCTACCTTTCAAAGGTTTTAATGTTTTTTTGAGGAACCTTTGTTGTTTTTTTTTTTTTAAGTGGTAGTGTATTTAGCAAACACTTCTATCCAATGTGACTTACACTACATTCAGTTCTTTGTTATCAATTCATATATTCCCTTGGAATCAAACCAAGTCCTTGTTTTTGCTAGTGCTATTGTCTACCTTTCCAGCTACAGAAACAGTTTTCATTTGTTGCTTCTAATTTTCTGTTCGACTGACCCAAGGTAGATGAGCTATGAGACCATTGAACTGTAACGGACATATGCATCATATGCAAATGTTAGTCCACAGCAACGCAAGGCTAGGTTCATTTCTAATTTAGAATAACACAAGCTGTTCTTCTGGTGTTGTAATTCCAAAACTGCTCATTTAAATATAACACTATGTGCAAGTACCTTTTGCTTTGCTTTGTTGGGCAAACTATCAATAAGCTTGTGATCAATGTGTTTAACATATCATTCTAAAATGCAAGATGCTAAACATCTGTGATGCCCATTTTACAATGTGGCATAATAACAGTCATCAGCTTCCAAATCAATACAGGTTTTAGGTCAGCATCTAACAACAAAGAGCTGAAAAACGATCAAAGTGTGATGTGTTCGACTGATTAAATTACTTTTGTTCAGCATTTAGGCAACACAGCAGGACTGAATAGCAAATCAAGTCACAAAGGGCACGTTACCTAAATCCACTGTCCAATTCTCTGAGTGTTAGCTAATGATGTGAGGCTTCCTCAGTTCAACCCTTATTGTGCCTGACGTAGAAAATTGCATTAATTACAAGCAATTTGTGGATAGAAGACAGCAGGTGGTGGAAAGAGTTGTGGGTAATTGACGTGGCATCACTGAAACTGAACTGGAACCTGCAAAGTTTAATCAGTAAAGCAGTGGCTTTCATCTCAATGGATGGGCATCCCTGCCACCCTTTCTCTGCTCAGATGGGGCCACCTGCCAAGTCCACTCTCTCTGCCACATTCTCTTTACTGCAATAATGTCTCTGAGAAGAACTGCGGAGAAGGAACCATGCTGATAAAATTGCTGTTATTCGGCTCACCTCTTTTCACAGGTTATTCGCGTATGTTGTAATTTAAAACCATTTTCATGGGGGCTTGTCAGGTCACAACTGAACAAAGACAATTGCCACTTGCTATTGAAATTCCATCTTATAGGAAAGTTGAAACAGCACATGTAGTTTTCTAAAATAACCATTAGAGTATCTGTTCATTGTTTGTTGTTGTAAGTCTTCCTATTTATCCTTTATTTCCTTCCAGCTTCTTTCTAGAACATTTCAGAATAATGTTCATTATCTATACCATTAACATAATGTACACTCTTAAAAATAAAGGTTCCAGTGGAGTTTTTGTAGAAATGCATTAGAACTGTTTTGGGTTCCATAAAACCATTTTGTTAACAGTTTATAGAATTTTTTTTTGTGTGTGTGTGTGTGTGTGTGTGTGTGTGAAGGATATTTCAATAATCTGAAGAACCTTTTCTCACTATAAAGAACCTTTTATGCAATGGAAAGGTTCCATGTATGCTAAAGGTTCTTGGAACCATCAATGCAAACAAGAAATATTTTTTTTTATGGGTGTATGGAACGTTTATAAAAGGGAGGATGGTTCAGTTCTCAAATTATGTATTTGTATAAATGCTATTATGATGTCACGTTGTTTTTGTCCAAAGCACACTTATTAAATCGATGATCTCTTTGGAACCACCAACTTTCCTCCTTATAGCTGTGCATTTATTCACTGTCCCATCCCCACCCCATCAGTTTGTTATTTCTGTGTAGGTGCTGGTATCTGTTGTAGACAGATTCTGCTGGTATGGAAAATTGGTTATATAATATATTCAAAGTGTAATCCTAAACAACAGTAGTAATCCACCATGGCAAATGGGGCTTTGACCTTTTGTTCAGCATTTCAAGGTATGTTTCCTCCTATATGGATTATAGTGTTTATAAACCTGTCCCATAGTTTTCTTAGACACAATGTGGAATATAGATTGATCAAATGGAATCTGAAAATGGATTAAGTAGGTTCACCCAATGAAAAGACATATATCACTGTACTTAATTCTGAATTGGAATGTTATTTCGACAACCTACACTCTTAAAAATAAAGGTACTTTACTAGCATTTATGGTACCATTAGTAATCTTAAAAAAAAAAAGAAAAAAAAATGTTAAAAGAAAATAATGGTTCTTTTGGGAACTTTCTGACTTTCAATAATTTAATGGTAGATATCTATTAACATTCTTTACATTAATAATCCAAAAAACTTGACTTTAATATTTGGTTTTCACTTTGACAAGCTCGATTCTCTGCTTGGTTCTCTATCATGTTTGTTCTTTTTGTCTTTTAATTTTAATTATTTATTTCTTTAAATTCTTTTAGTTTCAGTTACAAGTTATTTACTTCTCTCATTCTTTTGCTTTTTTTGAATGGTGCAACCAAGCTGTTTGAAACAAATACTGAAGGGAGAAAAGTCAAAGAAAATGGGATGGATATGTGAACTAAGATTGATATTATTCTACCAATCTGTGCACACCATATGTGTACAAAACAAAACAAAACAAAAAACAAAGACAGAACCAAATTATTGAGCATATCAATGTCAGAATAAGAGAGAAAAATGCACAGCAACATACAGCAAAAAGAAAAAAAGGAAAGTTCTTCAAACAGTGCAGAAATTGGTAGTAAATGATTCACCACAGAGGTCACATGGTGGTCAAATATTCCCCACTGGTCCAAAGTACAATTTTAAAACCTTGTGAAAACATGGCACAGATAAGTGATTGATTAGAAATAGAGTTGATTTGGTGGTAAAATATTAAATAGTTTGCTCATATTTGTTTGTCTAAAGATCTGTTCTTTTTTGGCAATAAAATCCTTCCATGAATTTCATATATAGTTTATTTTAATATTTCTCAGAATATTTGTTGGAGATGGTTCAAAATCTTGGTATTTTAGATGTCTAACTATTCAGATTTTAGTTGTTTAACTATTCAGATAATTATTGTTGACTCCAAGACCTCAAATGTGTGTCAGATAAGAGAGACAACAAAAACGTGCAGTGTTGGGGGTTCTCCAGGACCAGGATTGGGAACCACTGATTTATTGTATAAATAACCGTGTCTTAGTAATTCTTACTGAAATATAATCATGCATGTCATAAATAGACAAAGCCCACACCTGTAGCAGAGTGTCAGATGTTTCCAGTGTCATGCAGAAGGGCATTTCACGTCAGAATGAATGCGGTTATGTAAAATAAAAAGGGGATGCTGGAGAGATTTGTTCAGTCTCCAAAGTCAAACTTAAGCTTTCTGTTGAGAGACAGTGAGCTGACCCTGACCTCAACATGAACCCACCTGCTGTTTTCACACACACACTGAACGTTCATCTTCTGACCTGTCACCACCATCAACATCAACATCAGCATGCAGCGTAGACGACACTCCTGACACCCTGCACACCCTCCTTCACCCTTTAACAGTGGTCTTCAAGAACGTCTGTTCTGTTGTTCCTTCATTTCTTGGAGAAACTCTTATAAATGTCAGTTTTCGTGCTGTCACTCATCATATAATCATTTACACAGTGGCTGTCATAACTTGTTTTATAACAGATTTATTTAAACAGTTAAGACATCACTAACAGGTAAAGTAAAATATAATGAGTATATAGTCTAATATTTCACCAAATGCTCTTCTCTAGACTTCATTTATAGGGAATTCGCTAGTTGTTGACACTTATAGCGAACTAATGAGCTGTGGAAGTATACATTTATTAAAAATCTTACTGACCCCCAAATGTTTAAATGTTATTTATTTATAATATATTTTTCATTTAATCTTGATTTCCATTTCAGTTACCAAAGGGTCAATTACCATTTGATCCAAGTAGCTGAACATTTTATTGATTTATTTAGGTTATTATTTTATTAGTGGATTTTGTTGTGTTTTAGTTTATTTTTTTAGTTAGTTTTTGTATGTGTATTTGTTTGTATTAAGTCCCATTAACCTGTTCTTGATGCTGTAATGCAACACAATTTTACATGATTCTTATTCTGTGGGTTTCATCGTAATTCAGTTCTTGTTCTCTGAGGAGGTTCAGTCTCAGTCAGAATGAGGCACTAGGAATAAAATCCCTAACAGCACATACATTCTCTCTCTCTCTCTCTCTCTCTCTCTCTCTCTCTCTCATTCGGTCCCTCATGGCTGCTATCTAAATGCTAAACCATTCAACACTCAGGAGACAAGAAACTCCACGAGTAACTGTTCAGTCTGAAAGTCTAATTTTTCTCCAGATGATAGGGAGGAAGAAAGGTAATCATCCCATGAATTGGTATTCTAGCGAGGTATGATGGGAGTAATGTGATCTGTAATTGAAATGTGAGCAATGCAGGTCTGAATTCAATGCTGAGCCACTGCCAGTCTAGACCCAAAGAAAGAGTTTACCGATCTTAGTTTAATATATGTGTTTTACTACTATAGTTTAGAGCTTGAATTGTTAACATATGTTCAAAAAGCAGTAATTACACATTATTTAAGGGACAATAAAATATATATATCCATAAAATTGTATAATTTAATTAGAGCCATATTTTAATAGGTTTTGAATAAATGAACAAGCATTTAAAGTTATGGTATCAAACTTGAGCAGATAAATTTGTAATTAATTCACCCTGACTCATGTTAAAGCATTCTGTAGTAGCCTGTGTAGTACAGGGATGATGAATCGTTTTTATCTGTTTATTCACATGCACTGTCTGAGCAAACTGATTCACTAGAATGAATTGAACTTTAAGACCTTTGAGAACAAACTTCCTTCACTTGCTATACTTTATACTTAATTATAGTAAAAGTACTAACATTTGTTATAATAGTCATTTAATGAATCCAAAAGCAAGACGTGAAAAAAACTAGGTAATTTTTGGCACATTTTTTTCATGTCATCTTTATGAATGAAAAGTGAATCTTTAAAGTAAATTTGACTGCACAGCGGTAGATTTGAGAAATAATAAAGGCTTTAAAATATTATGTGTTTTAAAAATGTGTTCATGACTATGAAGGTAAGTTACTGATTACCAAGAATACTAGCATTAACAATTACAATTGTGTTTAGTTGTCAGCATTTAAATGTACAATTATGCGTCTAGGTGCTCTCCTGGGATTACCAGGCTCAGCATATAAAATTATATGTTGTTAAATAACATGAAACTGTATGTTAATGCAGCTATCATTATGTATGGAGTTGCAATTATTTTGTTTCTCAGTTTCTGACAAGAACGAGGCAGGAGGTTTCTGTGAGGGTCTCAAGAGTCTCCACCTTTGGAGAACCGTCAGGGCCCTCTAGGCCCTCAGAGAGGGCCTAAACTATTGTAAAAACAATATTTACAATTTTAAATTTCTGAGGGCCAAGGTTTATAAGTCACGATTTGCTACACCGTCAAATTATGCTTCACCGGATGTTTACGAGATGGCTTTTCTTAATGCATGGATGTTCTTCTAAGACCACAAATGAAAAAGAGAATAATATTTAAGATGTACCGATTCACTAGAATGAATCAAACTCTCAAGAGAAATTCACTAGAATTGAGTTTTGGATAATAAAAACAGCTATTTTGGTACTTGTTAGAAAAAGTAGTTTTAGGAAAGCTAGTTAAACCGCTAAACTACTGTCATAGTACTACAAATGCATTAAGCTAGTTGTGCATCTTATTTTATGTAACATGTTTTGATGGAAAACTCTTGTTATTTACAAACTCAAATTAGGTTTTTTTTTCCAGACAGATGCAAAAAGTGCATTATTTTTTTTGAAACTTCTTTATGTGTAGAACGGATAATATTCACACTCTTGTTTTAATGGGAAGATAAGAGAATTTTTTTTTAGATGGGTTGGAAGTTTCATGGTTGTTGTGGATTTAGGATATAAAGTTTGGGATTTGAGAGGCTCCTGTTCACCCAGATGGTGTTTGAGATGAGGTCAGTGGAATCAGTCTGTGTGTGCAAGTGTGAGGACGCATAGACACTGAAATTTGATATTCATGGGCACAGCACAATGAGGAATTCATAATTCATGTGGATGTTGTTTGAAAAAATGTTTACATTCATGTGTTTAGATTAAAAGATGACTGATTTAGATATATAATAGCTAGAGTAGCGTTCAGGATGAACTTATTCACTAAAATGAATCATTTCATCCTGAACGCTGAAGTCTTGTTGAAATGTCTGATTGATTCTCGTGAGTCAGTTCGTGCTTAAAGTGATACTCCACCCCAAAATGAAAATTTTGACATTAATCACTTACCCCCATGTCATTCCAAACCTGTAAAATCTCCATTCATCTCCAGAACACAATTTTAGATATTTTGGATCATAACCAGGAGGCTGTCAGTGGTGGACGAAGTACACAAATCAAGTACTTGAGTAAAAGTACAGATACATATAATAAAATGTTACTCCAGTAAAAGTAAAAGTACTCCTTTTTCAATTTTACTCGAGTGAAAGTACAAAAGTACTCTATTTTTTATGTACTTAAGTAAAAAAGTACTGACAGATATATTTATTTTGCAATTTTATATAGGCGACTTATTTAATTTTATATTAGCACATTTTTTTTTTTTTTATAATCCTACTGCGCAAAATACCTGGAATTTTCCCAAAATAACCACTATATGGAGTCAAGATATATTTGTGTTGTTGATATGGACTACGTTGATGAGAGTGATGTAGTAATGTTCACTGTGAAGCTTACACTGCGATGTACCTGAGAGAAAACAGATTGTGACCCTGGAGCACAAAACCAGTCATAAGGGTCAATTTTTCGAAACTCAGATTTATGCATCATCCGAAAGCTGAATAAATAAGCTTTCCATTAATGTTTTGTTTGTTAGGAAAGGATGATATTTGTCTGAGATGCAACTATTTGAAAATCTGGAATCTGAGGGTGCAAAAAATCTAAACACTGAGAAAATCACCTTTAAACTTGTCTAAATGAAGTTCTTAGCAATGCACATTACTAATCAAAAATAAGTTTTTATATATTTACAGTAGGAAATTTACAAAACATCTTCATGGAACATCATCTTTACTTAATATCCTAATGATATTTGCAATAAAAGAAAATGAGTCATTTTGACACATACAATGTATTTTTGGCTTTTGCTACAAATATACTCCAGCTACTTAAGACTATTTTTGAGCTCCAGGGTCACATCTGACCAACAGATTTTCACCAGTAAGAAAAAAAGTGTTTTAAAATTTGTAGTTTTGCAGAACATTACATTTATATATGACATGAGAATAAGGCCTGAAGTTAGGAAGAACATTTTAAGGAAAATATAATTACATTTTCATAATGATTTTTTTCTTCTCAAACCTTGTCTGTGGTCTAAACACCCCTGGCCAAATACTCCCAGAGGGCATCACTTCCCACTTTGATAATTACTGTAGTGACCATGTTCTGAACATCACAGCCTTTCTTTTTCCCCCAGATATAATCTATCTAGGTGGTTGAATAAAAATATTTGGACTTTATTTTTTAAAAATTAACCTAAATTTAGCACCAAGCTTGTTAGCTAGACAGTTAGCATCAGCTAACGATATTTACTTATTTTCAGTATTGTTATGAATAAACATTCATATCTGTCTACTTGGGTGGTTAATTCAAACAATATATAAACGTTTATACCTTTATACTGTTGATAAACAATATAAAAACAGACGTCACATAGGGCTAAATGCGTAACATTTTAATAGAACTGTTAATGTTATGGCAGCGGGAATTTGAACGTGCATTAGTTATATTTAATCTGTGTTATTTTAATGTTTTATTTTTTGACCTAAGAGGCACAGATGCTGATGTGTTTGCATTCAAGCATTTCAGTGGGCTTAAATAGATCACCCTTTACAGCAGATTTAGTTCACAAACAAATGACAATTTTGACCTAAATATGATTTTCAGTAACAATAATGAATCTCAAAATTCGACATTAGTAACTTACTTTTAGTAGCATCAGTCGCGCGTCACAAGATCTCCCGGTTGTGAATTGAGTTCACTAGAGACTCGCACTAAACGGTTCATTTGAATCAGTGAGTTGTAGACTCTAGAACAGCTGCAATCGGATCATTCTAATTCGCGAATGAATCGTTTGGTGCGATTTGTGAACCGATTTAAAAGGTTCATTGAAAAGAATCAGTTCGTTCTTGAATCAGAAACTGCTTCTGCGTCTCGGAGCATGTGATAAGGAGTAACGATATGTTTTATGGAATGTAGTGAAGTAAAAAGTACGATCTTATGCTTTGTAATGTAGTGAAGTAAAAGTAAAAGTTACTCAAAATAAAACTACTCCAGTAAAGTACAGATGCTTGAAAAATGTACTTAAGTACAGTAACGAAGTAAAGCTACTCCGTTACTGTCCACCACTGGAGGTGAAAACCGGGAGACAGACTGCCAAGTAAATATCAGTGTCTAGGTCAATAAAAGGTATTGCTGTGTATGCTCTTCTGTATCATCCGTGCCACAAGGATGCGTTGTTTTCTTCCAAACCAAAGCTAAATACACATAGAAACAGTGCATCCTTGTGGTGCGGATGATACAGAAGAGCAACACACAGCATACTGTGATATGAAGAGACAGAGGAAACTGTTGACAAAGGAATTGTTGAATAAAGTCGTTATTTTTGTTTTCTTCAATTACAAAAATGTGTTCCCGTCGCTTCATATAACCCAGATTGCACATCTGATGGCAGATGGAATATTCTGATGATGACTTTCATACCTTTTATGGACCTTGAAACTGTGAATTACTTGGCAGTCTATGGGACAGTGACTATGTCCCATACCATTCATCCAAAATATCTTCAATTGTGTCCGAAGACGAACTAAGCTTTTATGGGTTTGGAACAACATGGGGGTAAGTGATTAATGACAAAAATTTCATTTTGGGGTGGAGTATCCCTTTAAAGGTCCTCATCTTCTCATTATGTAGCAAGTCCAATTCTTGTAGTGAATCATTTAATCTTAAACAACGATCTCTGTTCGTTCAGATGGATCATCATGAGGGTTTAATACCTCACTAAATGCCTTTGATTTTAAATGGCAGATGTTTTATCATGTGAAAACTCAAAGCAAACTAAAAGTATTTCCTCATTCACGGGCATACTTTGAAATTGGCATCTGACATAAATGTTTAGACACTTTTATGTTCCCGGATTGCTTTAGTATTTAATCATTATTTTTAAATTAAATCTGAAATATTTAATCTTTTTCCTTGGAAAAATCTTGGAAATCTTTCTGCTTTAAAAAGTTTTTTTTATTATTATTATTATCAATAGTGTACTTGGTAACAGGTGACTGAAGAACTTGACAGTCTGAGACACAAAGAAAATACAAATTCAAGAAAAATAAATGTACATTTTTAACAAAGTAATTTTATTTTGTCTCACTGTATATCACTGTGTTGGTAGTCATCCTTTTAAGATACCCTCCACTTCTGAAAATGAATCAAACAAAAGGAACGTGTCAAAACTGAACCTACAGCTCCATCTTATGGACATTCAGCACTTATAATCAGTTTATTGTCATTATTATGAGCAGGAATTGACCTCATCTGATGTCAGTGTCTTGTGGCCATAAAGGCTAAATTCATTTCAGTACCAGAAAGTCAGTCTTAATTTTCACATCACATAAACCCATACACACTTCCTGCATCTGAAAAGGTGTGCTTTTCTACTACACAGTATGAAAAAAAAAAAAAAAAAAAAAAAACACTGTCAAATAATCAGGAGTTCCAGTATTCATGAGACATTTGGTGGAGGTGGCCTGGGCGACATTTTTTGAGTATTAGTATCATACCAAAAAAGAGTTCCTTTAAACAGTTAAATTGTACTTGTTTAACAAAACTTATTTTTTTAACCAAATCTATTTTTGATTGTATGTTGTCTGTCAAGATGCCAAGATGGTGGTTGTAGTATGAAAACAAATGGAAAGTATTCATCTACACATCTGCAGACATGAAGAACACTTGATCAACAGCTGAGAAGTAAGTTCTGTGATTACTCTGAGAGTATGGGAGTTTAGATGCTGCTTGTCTTTCCTACACAAATATATAGACAGACTCAAACCTGACAAAAACACAGACAAAGACACATACAGATGGCGTACTAACACAAACATATCTGCAGAGAGAAAAGAGTAAGATTAAATTGACAGCAGAACCAAACTTACCACAAGACCAGTGCCATTATTTGTCCTCTAGTGCTCTCTGGTGTCCATGAAGAGCATAGCTTTTTTTCATCTTGGGTTGAAAGTATATATATATATATATATATATATATATATATATATATATATATATATATATATATATATATATATATATATATATATATATATATATATATAAATATACGCCACTGACACTTGTGATGAAGAAAACAAGGCAGATGTGATTTAAGGGGCTAAATATACACACTGCTGCCATATTCCTGTTTTATTCTTTACACCTTTAGATATACTTTAATATTAGTCCCGATCCTTTACTTGATTTACCACAATTGATTATCATCACTCATCTGACTACATAGCAGAGAGCAGGTATGTATTGTAACATTTCATGGATTTTTGTTTGTTTATTCTTTTTAAAAATGTTAGAACTTCTACCAAGTGACCATTTATATTACTATACTAATTTTATGATTAGTGGAGAGTCCACTACTGACTGCCCTTTCATGAAAGACAGATGAAAGAGAGTGATGAAACTTTGTGATGCAACATTGTGTCTTTTGCAAACCTCTGAAGTCCATGTTGGTCTTTTGTTTCCCACACAACACAAAAGCCAATCCCACCGGTCACACAAAGAACAATTAAAAAAACAACAACAACTGAGGTAAGTGGCCATCCCTGTGCATCTGCTGGGCTGGATCTCCGTGGTTACAGCAGAGCAGTGTCAGAAGCTCTCAGAGGAACAGCTGATGATGTCAGCTCCACTCTCAGGGGAACACATGGTGGTATTGGCGAGCGCCATGTCGCCATGAAGACATGCGGGGTTGGCCACCTGAGAAAACGCTTTGCAATGGTTTATTTTTCTTTCTTTGCAATACAGCTATATATAGAACTAGAGATAGAATTAGAATTATAGAATTAGAATCACAGTTAATTTTGATTGACCTGGTATGATTGCCGTTATGAGAAAATTTACTAAATTAATATGTAGACAGCACTTCTTCAAATCTGTCGTGTCAGGCAAAAAGTAATTATAAAATTGTCCACCACAGGAAATGTGCAAGTCATAACACAGAGCCTGTGTCTGGGACACTAACACACATACACACCCATACAGTCACACATCCTCGAAAAGATAATTAACACTCGGGAGAGAGCTGCTGATTAACTCAAACAACAGAAACACTGTTTTGTAAGACACTGGGAGAAAACCTGATTGTTCAAACACTTTCACACAGAGCTGCTGGGTTTCCTGAGATTAAAGCATTTTAGGGGATGATTTGAAGGTTGTAGGTTGTAAACAGCTGAGTCCTAACTGAATGTAAATAAAAAATGTTAATATAGTATCCAGAATTCAAATGTTTTTGCTACTGTAAATAACAGTGTTATCCACACTATACCCAAACATCATCAGTGTAAGCTAAAATAATGAAATAATGACCCGAATAACAAGCATCATAAATTATTTTTTTTAAGTATATATACCCACCATTCAAATGTCAGTAAGTTTTATTTTTTTTTAATGAAATTAATTTTACTCAGCAAGAATGTATTAACTTGATCAAAAATGACAGTAAAGCAATTTGTAATGTTACAGAAGATTTATATTTCAGCTTTTTAATTTATCAAAGAATCCTGAAAAAAGGACTCATGGTTTCCACAAAAATATCATAACTGTCATAATTTTTATTATTAATAAAAAATGTTTCTTGAGCAGCAAATCAACATATTAGAATGATTTCTGAAGGAAAGGTGTAACGCCCAGGTTTTGCACTTTTTAACTATAGTGCTCTTTAGAGGAAAGAAAAACACATTTCAGTAAAACTGACTCAAACTAACCACGTCTCAAAAATGGGAAATATCTTTTTATTGGTAATTTTAAAGATCCAGGTGTCATGAACAGAAATACAGTACTGAACAATGTTGGGAAGCAAACTCAAGACACCTCAAATTAGCCTGCTCACACACACACACACACACAAACACACACACACACACACACACACACACACACACACACACAATATATACTCTTGTATACATTAACATACACACTCAAAGCAACGGTCACACTTTCTTCAGCACTGATCTCTATATTCTGACTGATCGAGACAGATGTAACATATGATCCATTCTTCACTCTTTTCCCACATGTTTTCAATCGCAGTGTTTATTTTGAGTTTCAGCTTGAGGGAAGTGTTAAGATATGCGAGTTAAGGAGTCTCCATAGACACACAGAGCCAAACAAGAACTATCTGTGAGGGATGTCAACCCCAAACATGCTCAGTGCAAGTTCAATTAACATGTTTTACATGCACGCAAACTCAACAATTATTGGCCATTAAAGGACAAATGGTTATGTGAATCCTGATCGGAAAACCAAGAGAAGGATTTTAAGGAGCATGATTTACAATCCAAAATGTGGGCATACTGCACTGCATTCTGGGTAAAAGGATCACAGCAAATGTGCAAAAACAAACACATACAATGCATACTGTATAAACTAGCACATGCTTATGTGATGGTATAATCATTTAATTGGGTATCAGTACTGTAGTTTGAAAATCTGTCAGGTTTTCCGACACAATCTCCAGGGCTTAAGGGAATCTGTTTGGGAATCGACACTCAAAGGGGAAAAAATTATAAAAACACTCATGAAAAACGGGACTGTTTTGTGGTTTATATATATATATATATATATATATATATATATATATATATATATATATATATATATATATATATATAGATATAATACTACTCACAACACCTGTTAGTAATTTTCAGCCACTTTACACCAGGTTTAAAAAAAGGCAATCTTTTTTTCTTTCAATCTTTTATATATATATATATATATATATATATATATATATATATATATATATATATATATATATATATAAACAATCTTTATACTTTCCTGAAGAGTTCATAGATTCTCAGGTATTCATGTGAACCAGATATTAAAACCTGTTTGTTCATTTCAGTCACACTTTTTGAGAAACACTGCAGCACAGAGGTTAAGAAAACTTTGTGGCACAAACAAACAAATAAACAAAAATCGCTAATAATTTAATGTTATGCCATAACTTTTATTTAAAAAAGGCCCATGAGATGCTGCACCAATTGAAATGCTCAAAGACTCATTTCTTGAACGTTCTCTGGTCCCATATTCCCGCCCAAAGGAAGAGGCGTTAAATTCTCCTGTCTCGAAATGGATATTCCACTTGGGTCTCTTTATTCCCCCTCTCCTTTGTTACTGTGTCTCTTTTTCGGTCTCTCTGGAGAGGGGTGGGCGGTTACCATCCGTTGATGATGTGATTCATGTAGTCCTCGGTTGGCAGGCGTGCTGTACCCTCTCCTCCGGCTCGGTCCTCTCGGAACGGGCTGTGGAAAGACGCCTGTCCTCTCAGTAGTCTCTGCTCCCGGCGGTCCAGCATGTGCTTGTACTGGTAGCGCTGCTGAAACAGGTCTTTGGCATAGTCATACAGCTTCATGTCCAGATCGTTGAGTTCCTCTATGCGCTGTATCGTGTCATTATCCAGGTCGATTCCAGCCGCCCGCGTGCTGTTGTACTGCATGAAGGGCCGGATGAACTTGAGGTGGAAGGTGCGTTCAAACAAGTACTGCGTTTTTCGCTGGAACTCCGTCAGGCCGAAGAAAGCCATGTCTCGCAGGTTTTTCTTGGCCGATTCGAGCAGGAGCTGTGAGCGCCTCTTCTCAGGTACTGTGGAGAGGTTGTAGCAGCCCACCAGGCTGAGGTCGGCCAGCATGCGCACTTGGCGATTATTGGCGAGGTTGTAGGGGCAGTCCATGAACTGCTGCAAATTGCACCCCGACCAGTCTGAGCCCTCGTAGCAGGGTGGCAACTCTTCGGGAGTGGGAGTCCGACCATCGCACATGTGCAGGGATGTCTTCCACGTCGCCCCGCGCTGAACATGCCTCCATTCACTAAGGTAGCGGGAAACGGGGTCCCTCAGTAGAGTGATATAGTAGAACTTTCTGCAGGAAACAGAACAGGACAACTCCATTAGTTATAAAACAAACCAAGGCAAGGCAAGGCAAGTTTATTTATATAGCAAATTTCATACACAATGGTAATTCAAAGTGCTTTACATAAAAGAAAAGAAAATAATAATAATCAAAAAATGATCACAACAATAAATTAAGGAATTTAAAAACTTTGAAAATTATTTAAAAATTGATTTCAAATGAGTTTAAAACAGTTAAGAATAGAGAATGATTATTCATAAAATATAGTGCATCAGACATTGCACAGTGCTCATTCAATAAATGCACAGCTAAACAGATGAGTTTTGAGTCTGCATTTAAATGTGACCTGTTTTAGCACATCTGATCTCTTCTGGAAGCTGATTCAAACTGCGGGCGGCACAATAACTAAAAGCGGACTCCCGCTGTTTTGTGTGAACCTTTGGTATTGCTAACTGACTCGATCCTAATGATCTGAGTGGTCTGTTAGGTTTATATTCAGTGAGCATATCTGCTATGTATTTAGGTCCTATGCTATTTAGTGATTTATAAACGAGTAAAAGTACTTTAAAATCAATCCTAAATATAACTGGAACCCAGTGTAAGGACCAGAGGACTGGTGTGATATGCTCAGATTTTGTGGTTCTAGTCAGAATTCTGGCAGCAGTGTTCTGGATGAGCTGCAGCTGTCTAATGGTCTTTTTGGGAAGGCTGATGAGGAGACCATTACAATAGTCCACCCTGCTGGTGATAAAGGCATGAACAAGTTTCTCCAAGTCTTGGCTTG
This sequence comes from Cyprinus carpio, assembly GCF_018340385.1. Lineage (NCBI taxonomy): Eukaryota > Metazoa > Chordata > Actinopteri > Cypriniformes > Cyprinidae > Cyprinus > Cyprinus carpio. The sequence continues at coordinate 18,458,356 of NC_056595.1, forward strand.
AAACAAAACATCTTTTAGTTGTCAGAGAGTAAAGTTAGGAGGGGCTGTAGCCGTTTTCTAGCCATGTTTTGTTTAGAAACTTAAAATCCAGGTTGTTTGTGGTTAAGTCATTGATTAGAAATTATTTATTTTTTAGTGAGCGAATGTTTAAAAATGCTAACTTGATGGCACTGCATTTTGTCTCAACAGAAATATTAGTTTGACACATAGGCCACAGATTAGACGAGTCAGCTATACGGCTTGAGAAGGCCTTAGACTTTCTATCACATGATAAAACAGAATTAGAGAAAAAACAATCATATACAAGTTTATGATAATATTTACATTAAAGGATGTGGCAGACTTTTATCCAAAGTGTCTTTCACTGCATGGGAATTGAACCCATGACCTTGGTGTTGCTAACGTCAAGTTATGCTGTTGGAGCTACAGTAAACTGCTAACATCAACAAAACATTCACAGTAGAAAAAAATAAAATTATCACAATGCAGCCTGTACGTGTATGTCTACAACTTTATCCTATAATTAATACTTTAATTAATACTCAATACACTGTTTTGAGAGACAGGATGTAACAGGTGTAAACCATGACTCAGTAAATGCCTTTGCTCAGAGTCTTCCCAGCATGCCCTGGGGCACCAATGCCTTAATCCTTTCCCACCACTTCACATCTTGTCTGTTTTGATACTCCTTTGATTGATGGACTTTAAAACATCATTGTAGATGCAAAAATAAATAAAAAATAAAAAATAAAAACGGAAAATAAGGACTGGAACATTCCAGGTCTACACTGAAGGATATATGAATATACTGCATATTCACAATCTATTGAGTATATTATTTAACAAAAATGTATAATAATCTATTTAATAATAATAATAATAATAATAATAATAATAGTAAAACCTAATATATTAAAAACAAAGCACTTTATATTTAGCACATATCAAGTCATTTTGGATAAAAGCATCTGCTAAAATGCAATCAGATGAATCGGTTTCAATTAGTTGATTAAAAACTATGATTAAACAATTATTTTGTTATCACTCAAAAATGTTCACAAAAGTGGGCTTTTTCACCACACACAATACAAAATCATGTATGTCCATGCACACACTTCCTTATTTAACAAGAAAAGAAAAAAACTCATAACCATGCATTTTCAAACATCTTTAACAATCTTTATATGGAGCTGAACTAAGTGAAATAACAGGCATGGCTTTTAGTGAAAGGCTGTTTTGAAGTGAGAGCAGTCAGATGATGGTGATGGTGATGGTGAAACCAACTCAAGAAAAAAAAAACTTGTTGCTTGCATGCACACTATAGAGACCTTTCCTGAAAATACACAAACATATCTTTACCAGAGCATTCTGACACTCTGAGAATGCTACAGAGACACAAGCCACAGGGAAAAGTAAGTTTCGTCGGAACCATGCAAAGGATTTGTGGAGTGGGAGGGAGACCAAGCAGGTGGTTTTCAACAGATTAATCTCGACCGAACTGACGACAGAGATTTAGCTCTCAGCTACAAATTCCACAACCCCCATTACCACCCGCTCCAGCTTCACCCTACATTACCTCTTCACACCCCTGTGACCAAATATGCCAAGGAAACAGATTCCCTCTAAAATGCCCGAGAGCTGGTTACACATTCAAAATCATCTTGCCTCTGGCCAAGAGGTGGCAATCCAACCCACACTGTGCACTCAAATGTCCTTTCACCGTGCATGTAGTGCCCTTACTGACCACATGGTGTGCATGTATTAACCAGGCCCTAACAGAAAGCATAGGACCATTATGAGCACTTCAACACCTTCCCTGTCACAAGAACACTCTCAGACATTGCAAGATCAGAATGTGAGCTCATTGCTAAAATGACTTTCTGACTTCTGATTTACTTTTGTTGATCTTTTCCATAATTCTCTGAATCATTTGACTCTGTCTTTTCAGTATCTTCAAATCTCTTCATTCATTCTCTCTTCCTTTCTCACTTTTTGGTGATAAAGCTGTACACTTATTATCATTAGTGAGCCTGAGAGACATCCCTCTGCAGTGCCAAGGCTTCCTGTTTTAATAACTCTCATGATTTCACAGTGATTAAACTCTGGGCCCCATCAACACACAAGGCAGATCCAAATCCCAGCCAATAACTGGCTGCCTGCTCTCTGCAAGGCCAGTCAATACTAATAACACACAATGAAATAGCCACATTATTAATGAGAATGGACCCAATACTGAGACTTGGGGCACCTCTCAAAGTAACTGAGGGTCATACGAGCTTGGACTGCTGCAGTGTGCAGACTCATAAATTAAGCTACCGAACACAAGTCTCTTTTATAAAAGTCTTTCATAATTGAATTAAGACCCAGTTGAGGCCAGCTTGGGTAGAAGCAATTCAATTTGTGTGTTTCTGTGAAAGGCTTCACTGGCAAAGTCAAAGAGAAAAACACAGGAATCTGGCACCTGTTGTTTGTATTTATTTCACTAGTTCACGCTTACATATTATTAGCTGAGGTATGAAATGCGTATTTGGCGTGCTGTCCGGGGAAGGGCTCCGAGCTCGGGAATGGCCCGAACCTAGAGTATCCCCCCTTCCCCGTCTAGTTGTAAAGTGATCTTGAAGTGAGGAGTTGGGGTGGAGGAGGGATGCTGATAACCCGTCAATGGGTAGAGGTAAGTCAGTAGTATTTTACTGTGGTATTGATTACTTGATTGTGGTCCACCGGTGTTGATTAGGCTAATTATTTAATCCTTCTCTAACAATAAAACATCATTTAATTCTCTACTACAAAACTTAAATGTGTAAAACTAGATATTTTCGAAATCAACTAACTGCTGGTTTGCCTGAATGACTGACTGACTGACTGACTAATCCTAAGGCCCCGTAAAGGCAGACCTTGCCTGGGTATGATCTTGCTATCAAACAATGCAAGGGTTTGCTAAACTAGAGTCTGCTTGTTTAAAGAGTAACACAAAAACCGGCGATTGAAAAACCAACACTACTAATGTGAATATTGGGGGGAATGCTACCCTGAATGTGGCTCTTCATTCCAAAGACACTCATCTCAATTCATGCTTTTCCACTGTAGAATCAAACACACTTAACAAATACATTAAAACAATCCACAACATCATTAAAAATCTCATTACTGAGGTTAAAACCCTGCTCTCCCCCACTGAGACATGGGAAAGGAAATGTGGCCCTTGAGAGAGACGCCATGAACAGCCAACTGGAGAGTTCAAGGTCAGAGCTTAAGACAGAGCATGCTAGAAGACTCCTCCTCGGGCTGAAAGCTCACAGTGGAGCCATCACAACTCTCTGTCTGACACGACTCCACATGCAAATCAGCCTCTCAAATATATGATGACTGCACAAAGACTAGTCACCCATTCTGACAGACCAGACACAAAACAGCTGTGGGGGTACTATTTCCTCTTTCAGACACACTCACACAGAGAGGAAGTGGCAGAAAAATTGAGAAAACTTCTATTGGTTGGTTTGGATTAGTGTGTTAACCCCCATATTGTTTGTTGATGCCAACATACTCTTGTTCTCACACATGCATATTGAGAAAGCCATTCAAAAGTACATGTTAGGAAGACATTCCACTCCCAGTGCCGCCCTCCCAATGGTGCACTTAAACTAGGAAAGTGGAGCATTTCTGCATTATTGATGCAGAACCTTTGCTGACTCTTGCCACAGGGTTCCCTCACCTTGCCACTATCACCCCTGACAACCATCTGAAGGTGACACGACTATGACAGGCCAGGTGAATATGTTTCAGACTGGTTTAATTTCATCAGGGATACTTGCTGCTCCTGAGTGTGGGTTGGGAAATTGAAGTCTCATTTTATTTTTTTTCAGCAAGAAGCAGAATGCTGAGAATGATTATATATTGTCTTTCTTGATGGAGGTGTTCTTGTTGATAACATTTCTCTGTAAGAGCTGAGTATTAAAAAAAACTTGGACAAAGAAAAGCAGTTTTGACAATTCAGTGTGGACATTTATGTACACACATAAATCGCTCTCACACACATAAATACCTTTTCTGCAAAGATGACACACTAACAAATCAATGGCACCAGAATGGATATTTTTATTATTACAAGCATTTGTTCTTTCCCTTTTCTGCAAAGATGACACATTAACAAATCAATGAACGTGAGACACTTATCGGGCGATAAAAAAAAATATCGCCGTTAATCTATTCTCAAAGTTGGGTTGGGAGCTGGGGTCTACTACGCATAGCGCAAGCTATGATGACTTTCACCGTGATAGTTTAGCGCGGATGTATAGACGAATTGCACTGTAGGAGGCGAGAACGAGTCTTCGAACCTGTGTGTATGCCTACTGTGAAACTACCAAGCTTCCCAAAAAAAAACCTAGACAAGACTCACGCCTGTTTCACACATACTCCGTCTGCAGTGCGTATGCAGTCCGTGTGCGTTACGTGTGTGGTGCAGAAGCAGCACGGACTCATTGTGCTTTCACACAGGACGCGTTTGCAGTCCGCTACTGATCCGCGGCTGTTTAGTCCACAAACACAACATTTGTCATTATTCTATTTTTCAAACCATGTTAAAAAAAAACAAAGACTCTTATCACATCACCAGTAAACAATGTTTTCAAATCATAGACATTAGTTTCAACTTAATAAATATAAACAACATATTATTCATGCATTTGACTTCTAGGTTTGTATAATAAGCTGCTCAAACAAGCTGCAAAACCACACAACAATTAGCCTACTTTTCTTGTTGGGATATCGCAAATATTTAAAATTAAAGCACGCTGAGAGAAACAGACGCTACTCTCGTGCCTTTTGCATTTAAATCTTTATTACAAGCAATCGCACGGTTCTTAATGAACTTTGTTTGTCTGCTTCCATAAAAGTGCATAGGCCTATATCATGTTGCCTCGTTTATCTAAAGGTGCTCTTTTTCTTGTTTTAAATCCCAAAAACCCATGTATTGCGTGTGAAACACAGTAGGCTTTAATTAGTATACATTTATTGTGAAATTACTACTAACATTAAAATGTTAATTTTTACCGCGAAACAATGCGCTGTCGTTTTAATTCAACGCATGCAGCACAGCAAAAATAGACTCGGTCGGTACACTGCTGCAGACGCACCTCTCCTGGAACGCACTGACGGACTGCAACCGCCACGCTGGAATCCGTTAACATTGGTGCGTAAAAAAAAAAATAATAATTGCAACGCATACGCACTGCAGACGGAGTATGTGTAAACAGGCGTAAGGTTGTTTGCAGCTTGTGCAATGCTGAATTTTTACTGTAGGAGTTCCTCCAGTCTAAACGCAAAGCATCCCTTAGTTAATGCGGAAGATGCCGGGCCAGCAATGTAGCGCAGGGGAAGAGTCGTTGTCAAAACTACTATGTTTGAGTGCAGCACAGCTCTATCAGTACTAACAAGTACATATTTATTGAACATAATTTGAATGCCTTCGGCCAGAATTCAAATGAGCCATTTTAATCTAGATTTATTGATTACAGAGAGATTAATCTAGATTAAAAAAAAATAATCTATGCCCACCACTAGTTCTTTCACATTTTGAAACAAGGATCCACAACACTGGAATCATTTTGAACTGGCCAACTGTATATGTAATGACAATGGGTCTCATTCATGAAACACAAGCAGAAGGAATTTTTGTGTAAATCATTCGTAAAGCCATTATTTTTCACATCTTTCGAATTCGAAAATGTTCGTATTTTCAAAATGTTAGTTGTATGAAAGAAATGTACACCTCCACGTGTAATTGGTGAAGTAAAACTTTGTGTTCTTTTTGGCGAACTGATGACACTGCCATAATTACAAGCTCAATTGCCCTGCACTCTTTTTGATGTTTTTTATATTTAGAGTTGTTTGACTAGTTGTTTGACTTTTTTTATTAAATTTTTTTTTTTTTTTGCAGAATTGTTGATAGTTGTAGATGGTAGCTGTCATCTATTTAACTATTTATAAAGACGTAGGGGTGGGAGGGGTGGGTAAAATTCTTACTTGTACAACGACTGCCTACGACGATGGAGAAGTCAATATTACTGGTTACTGCTTTATTATATTTAGTAAAATTCTTAGAAATTAGATATTAGTAGGCTAATACGTTGCTGCCATTAATATTCCATACCATAGCAACTAAAGTGTCTCAGCTGGAAAAACGCTGTAACGCGATGCATCGTTGAACATATTTGGATCGGTAAAAACCTATTTATTTTTATATAATTACTAGTGGATGTGCTATACTTTCAATATTTAGAAAGTGACCAATATTTTAATCCATCACCACTGCTGCGTGAATCTGACGTATCACAACACGAATACACACAAATAATTGAAAGAAATCCAAAAAAGTGCGATAAATACAAGTAAATTCTGGGTTACTACACTGAGTATTTCTATACCTCAATTAATGAAAGTGAGTCACTGAGAATCATTACAAACTCTGATTTGAAACTTCATCATTAAATCTAATTAAATTGAAGACAGGTTTACATCCTTATGGTGCACATTTACATTCTTATGGTAATGAATCTACACAGAATAAATCCCCAAAGTGTAGCTATAAACTGCTTAACTCATCTGGAGCACCTTGTTTCAACAAACCAGTGTGAATTCTGTAACCTGTTAATACAGCCTTTCATGTGTGGTGTGAAATAGGCCTTTGGTGAAGAAGCAACAGTAAGATCCAAATTTAGTAATCTGGCGCAGCCTCTTCTCAACAGAAATGCTAAACTTTCATGCAATGGTTTCAGTGACCATTTTTAATATCGATTTAGTGGTTTCTTGTCTAGAAAGTAGATGGAATGCTAATATAGTCAAATGAGAGTTCTGAATGAATCACATTAATAAGGTTTAAAAGTTTGGAGATAGTACGATTTTTTTGATTGTCTTTTCGAATGTGAGCAGAGGCAGAGTTCTGTCTAGAGTGCAGAGATGAGCAGTAGGTGGAAATTTCACCCATGACAGAATCAAACCTGTTAAAGTATGAGTGAGGTGGGGGATTTCAACTAGATTTCTCTTACTATCAAAGGCGGCACAACTGCTTTTACTAGGATGGATGTAAATTCCACCTTATTCCTGCTACTGCTGCCACACACTAGCTGTAACAGCTGAGGGAGCGTGACTAACTACAGAGCGGCGATTCTTTCGTCTTGGGATGTGGGAGGAAGAGACACAGATAAAGACAGCAGTGTATGTGAGAGAGAGAGGAGGAAGGGAGGAAAAGGAGAGATAGATGATGAGAGAGGTGTAAAGAAATCAATTATGAAGATAACATGAGTATTGCCTCAAATAGATGAGGAACTGCAAGAGGAACCACAAATAAGAAATGGAGAGCATCTTGGAAATGTGGTAAATAAATCAGGCAGGTTGCATCGACCCCCTGCAGGTCCTGGGTCTTTCCTGGGGGTCTCATAAACCAGCTATCTTAAACCCACACAGGTGTTTCGCTTCAGAGTGGGTGATAAATAACATGTTGAGATGCTAGCAGACGGAAAGACTCCTGGCAGGTTTAAGATCCAACACACTGAAGGAACCCTGTGTGAGCTCTTGGGTGTCATTAAAAAGCAGTCAGGATGTGAATTGTGACAGGTATCATGGGGAAATCAGTAGCCTGTGATTTTGTCTGAAACGAGTGGTGGATTTTTTAAGTCAGAACATCAGTGTTTTCTCACACTCCAAAAAAGCATCACATGTTGACATCATATAACGCTACAATTCTTAACATGTTAAACAAGGTGTTAACAAATTACTAGGCATCAGAATAAAATAAAGGTTAAATCTGTGAAATATTAGTAGATAGACAATCAAACATAAAAAATGTGTAGTGACAATGAACAATGAACCTGAGATGACCAAAGAGCAATGTGCAATTTAAAAAGCCATGTATTAAGAAAAACACTGAAAATATCAGATGAACTCCAGATGAGAGAGTGAGTTCTGGTTGGAGACAGACAGCAGTGATACAGTGATTCAGAAGGAGCAAAGGCTTTAATAAAGCTAGAGCTTACTCTTGCATGCGGTTCTTCATGTTTATGTATGACTGTAGATCCAGGAGGGACTAAGGCAGGACTGGAGACTAGAGAGGGAATAATGTAGGATTTCATAAATCCTTCTCATAATATGATGCCCTCCTGAGAGAGTCTAGGACGACCTGGCCTTTAACCTTCGATCTAGAATATTTAGTCCTCGATCATGTGCTATGGGGGTGGGGAAAAAAACAGCCAAAACAAAAAGCAAGCAAAACCAACCAACCAGTTTTTAGGTGAGCTTTAATATATAAAGTAGTATAATAGTTTATATTTGCAACATACAACATGTCAATGACTACTACTAATAATGATAAATAAGAAATTGTAATATTTTTGTGAATATTTTAGTATGTTTCATTTAAATCTGATGAAATCACCATGTGCCCTTAAAAAAAAAAACAGACCAAGAGACCAAACAGTAGCGTGTGAGAGAGAATCAGACCACCATCCATGTAAGACTCTAAAAGCACAATAAGAGAGCCCTCCTCCAGGAACTCCACAGTTCTGATCCTATTAGCAGCAGGAATGTGAGGAATGTATATACTGTAGCGAAGAGACCCCCTAACAGCCTGAGGGGAAGATCCCTCCATTTCACCTTCACTGACACACTGCAATTCCAACAGAACTCCACCATTCCTATAGAACTGCTTGAGATAAAATGGAAACACAATCTCTTCGATCCTGGGTATTTAATGCATACAGTACGGACTAAAATTGATTTCTTGTCTGTTGAGTTTAACAAACTAATCATATTTTATTTTTAGAACGGGGTGTCTGTTTTAGAGTTGGATTCCTGGATTAACAAGGTTACAGTTTAAACAGTGAGTGCCTCTGGAAGATGAGGACAGAATGTGTTTAACCCCAGGCTTGTTTATACCATTAGTCTTACCAGACAGACAGAGAGAGCTTAGAGAGAAAGAGAGTGAGACAGAGAGGGCTTGGAAGTGAAAGACAGAGAACTTTGTCCTGGTCCATCTCTCTAAAATGATCCCTCTCACTTTCAGTTTGAGATTGCTTTTATTGCATGATAAATAACCTTACATTTGTGCTGCAGGTTAGCTGGAGGCAATAAAACAAATTGCAAAAAAATATCTTTCAAATATGAAATATAAAAACAAACAAATAAATTAATAAATAAATCAGTCATTCATTAACTAAATAAGTAAAAGTAAAAATAAGCTATAGTAAATTTGGTATTAAATTTTGATTAAAGAAAAATAATAATAATAAAAAAAAATTAACAGATAAGACAAAAACATTAATAAAACAATAATTGAGCATGTATAAATTATAAAATATAAAAATGTAAAAATAATATTAAAATAATGATAAATCAATAGTAAACAAGGGTTAAAGACAATAAAAGAATATATATATATATATATATATATATATATATATATATATATATATTATAAATATAAAATAAAAAAATAATATAAATATATTACAAAGACAATAAAAATGAAATCCAAATAAAGTAAACATAATAAAAAAGGAGAGAAACTAAATATGGGTTAGACAAAATATATGAATAAAACAATAACTGAAAATATCTATTAAAAAGTGCAAAAGTTCTAAAATAGTATACATAAAATAATGAACATAATAAAAGCAAAAGTAAATATGGGTTAAAGACAAAAATAAATATAATCTTAATAAATAAACTAAACAATATATTAAATGATATATTATTTTTTTAATTAAAAAATGAGGAAAACTAAATATGAATTAATATTAAAAATATTAATAAATGAAAATAAAAAAAATACACAAGCATGAAGTAGAAATATAAAAAGCATAAATAAAATAATGAAAAAGCAATAGTAAATATAGGTTCATGAATCAAAATTAATTAAAAAAAGATAAACATAGCTTTATAAAATGGCTTAAAAAGACAAGGCATGGCTCTGTTGTGATGTTGACAGATGAAGACAAATCATCTCTCTCTCTCTTCTCAAATCATCCCCACCTGAAGCGATCTTTCTGCAGTCTTGTTCTAATGTTCACTGCTGAACTGTTTTTGAGCTCCTGTTTTGGCGTCTCTCACCAGACCCTGCCTTCATCCTGTTGGCCTTCTAATTAGGTTGCTATGGTGACACACAGTCAGGTGTATTCACAGTCACTGGCATCCAACGTTTTTTCCCTCTGTTTTTTTAAAACTACTGAGGCGCGAAGCAGATGCTGTTCCCCTCTCTGCTCCGCTCATCCTCCCTCTCTCTCTCTCTCGCTCCTCTTTTTCAGGCCGTTTGGAAGGAGGCCAGGGGCTTTACCCTCCTTTTTCCTGGCTAATGCACATCACTGCTGGTGTTGCACTTCGATCCATTCAGGCCAAACTGTCTATTTATTGTGCTTTGCTTTATTTTATGCTATTCTTTAAAGCCTGGTGCACACTGTACAATTTATAATAGTCCTTTACAACTGTTGCTTGTCAGACTGTATGAACATGATGATCATGTCACACTGGGATCTCAGTTGTCATTAATGTCAGACTGTACGATCGTGAAAAGTCTATGAATGGTGACAATACCTGCCACTGGCAGACAGTGCCAGAATTTGATCACAATGGTCATTAATAGGCTGGAATCGGAGGAATATTTTAGGATTTGCAAAATTTGTCCAGATGGCCAAATCGTCGCCAAAATCGTACAGTTTGTGACCAGCTTTAGACCAAAACATAAACATTCATTTTACTGCAATGCTGAAAAATGAATGGTTAATGCCAGTCAGAACATATGCTGGTGTTTTCAGCTGCCTAATAACCAGTTAAATATTCTGAAAGTCTTGTTATCTGTTTATACTTAAACTACAAATAGTTAACAAATGTGAAAAGCAAGAAAATAACACGAGTAAAAGTTTTCTGAACAAATAAGCAAAAACCACCTTATTTAGTGTTCCTAGTTGCCACTGAACAAAGACAACAAACACAGAAGGTAGACATGATGCACACTCACACAGTTTGAAGTTAATAAGTGTTTTTGACCTCCTCAGGATGCCTGTCACACATGAGATACTCCTGGATAATTGCAGTTTATTTATAATTTAACACTTTTGTCATTTTAAAGCACAAAGAGCATCTTTATCAGGGTGATGGCTGGGAGAAACCAACAGAAAGATAAAGAAAAAAAAAGTTTCAAATGAAACATCAGCCTTGCTATAATGAATTGAGGGTCCTTGGTAAGAGGTGAGACAGAAACCTTCATATGGCTGTAGGTTGATAAAAGCAGACGGGCCTTGGAGACCCTTCAGGGCCAGCTGTTTGGTTTTGAAATGTAGTTTGTAGACTGGATGTTGTCTGTGATTCCTCCTATTGAAAAGTTGTGTAATTTTTGAACCCCTGTCGTCGATCCGTCATTTATGTGCACAAAACAGCAACTGGATGGTACTCCTGACAGTTGTGCAGTGTGAAAAGTGCAGCGATCCGATGACTTTGAATATTGTGCAGTATGTGCCCAGAATTTGGTCCATCACTTCAACCTGTGTAAGTATGAGTGCACCCATTTAATCACTCCAGCTTTCAGCCAGACAGTTGTTCAGCACCAAGGACAGCGGTCAAACACAAGTACATGTCTCAGAGGTGGAGAACAGAGATTCGGCACTCTTAGTGGTCTACAGCCATTGAGCAAAGATAAGACATATCGTCAGTTGTTTAGAGAAAAGTAAAGTGGTTGCATCAATACACAGGGACATAGTACAAGGTGGCACCATGCACATCGTCTAGGCCTTAAGCGGGTTTTTCAGGCAAAGTGACAGGTGACATGCAGCCTGCTCAGCGTTTTCTTCAAATCACAACACCTTGGAGAAGCAAGTGACATGTAAAGTGTGTTTGGTCCTCCTTGTGATCCATCAAAACAGCCAGTGGGCTTCAAAGTGAAGCTGAAATCATGACACAGAGCACTTTGTTGGTTAAAGTGTTGATACAACAAACATATCAGGACAGGAGTCTCTTTAACACATAAATTCAATAAACCAGTACCTTTTTAGAGCTGAAAATCATATTCACTCTCAGAAAATATGGTACAAAAGTTGTCACTGCGACAGTACACTTTCAAAATGCATACTTTTGTGCCTATTTTACCATTAAATTTTATGTATTAGTACTTTTTGAAAGGGTACAATGACTGCTTTTCTACCATTTTGTGCAATTTTCTCTTTTAAATCAGTCATACTAGTGCGAAACAATATGGCGGCAGCGCTTAAACATCCATGGCACGGTTTAAAAAACAACACAGAGAAAAAATACAGTAATTTCTCACATAGACAGCTTCATGGTTATGTAATATATAAAACAATATACAGTGTTATAAGATTTAGGCCATGCCTCCCACCCTGTAATCAAAGGTTTGGTGGAAAATACTAAATATAAATCAAATTGACTGGTACACACAATAAAGAGTAAACAGGCTCTGCTGGTTTCATATGAAAGATTACAGATAAACAACAAAAGCCGAAACATAATGAAGCCGAAGACAGTAGATATATCGCACCACTAATGACTCATTTCCATGTGCTAAATAAGTAATGATACTATTAAAACTGAGTCATAATTTCAGCAAGAGCTCTTGGCATCACACAATAAAAGTTAATCAAATTATATTCTCATCGGCTCTGTGGTAGCCCAGAGTGCACCAGAAGTGCACAAATAGCATCTCTGACTGTTAAGAAACAGAAATGTGTTTCAGTGTTTATAATCACCTTGAGAGTTTACCAAATCCTAATGTTAGTTTCTAGAATAAAAAATGTCATATATGTTAATATATAAATTCTGTTTGATAACAGAAAATTTTTAACACTTTACAATAAGGTTTCATTTGTTAATATTATTTAACATTATAACTAACACTGAGCAATACTTCTACAGCATTTAATTTTCTTAATTTCAACATTTACTAATAAATAAAGTTGTTTTTATCTGTTAACACTATTTAATGCATTGTGAATCAACATTAACAAACAATGAACAAATATCAATGTATCTTTATTAAACAAAGAAACGTTAACAAGGATTTTAAAAGTTAAGATTATTATAATTGCAGTTAAAATTATTACATAAAAAAAAGAAAGCTGAAAATTCACTTCATTTATTTTTTATTTTATTTATTTTTTGTTTGTTGAGTCTTAATCTTCTCTTGACAAAGGTCATAGAAATCTAGTGCTAGACACTCATGAATACAAATTCATACAGTGATGATTCATGGTCATCACAGGTTTGAGTGCTGCTGACATCTGTGAATCTAAGCCTTGCTCCAAACCATTATGCAATTACCCCTAACCAACATAAAAAGCTGTCTCACCCTCAGATGACATACCCACAGATCATCCACAATCTATTCAATGACTGTCTGAAGCACACTGCACACATAAATGGCACACATAAATGGCAAGCACTGGCTGCAAATCTGCAGTTTCGATTGGCTAGCTTAATGCAACTTCCAAAAGACAGCTTCCTGCATGCAAGTTACATATATTTTTTTCTAATTTCTTTGGTGTTTAACCTACAGTTGCAAACCATAGTTATTTTAAAATTTTTACATTTAGGGTAATGTTAATTTATAAAAATACTATTGTTTATTCATGTTTATTCATAATATATTCAATCTAATGTTCTGATTTGGTGTTCAAGAAACATTTATTATTATTAATTTTATTATTATTATCATCATTGTTGAAAACAGCTTGTCCAGGTTAACTTTTTTGTGGATTATTAATTATAGTTATAGTTCACTTTATTTTTTTAGATTTTTTGATTAAATAATTTGTGAGTTTGTAATCCTTCTTAAAAAATAATAAATAAAAAAATAATAATAATATACACACATACATACACACACACACACATATACACACATATACACACATATATTATATATATTAATATATAATAACATGCCACTACACATTTATGTTATCACACACACACATAACACTGGCACTATATACACAGTATATATATATAGGATATATATATATATATATCCTTCACAAACTATATAACCATTGTATATATATCAATAACATATATATTCTTTTATCTCTCTCTTTCTCTCCCATTAACCCTTTCATAATGTAAGAAAATATTACAGCTAGGCTTCCGATATTAAAGCATCATGCAGCAATGTGAGAACAAAACATGGTCTCTGTTAAATCTCAGTAAGTCTGTCGCAATTGCCTCAAAGACACAAACTTCCCCTGTCCTTGAACAACTCTCCTCCTCTACTTCCTGCTCCATTGTGCTGGCTCGGTGAGGATTAAAAAAACTCAAAACGCTGTAATCTTGCCTACTTCAGAGAGGAGACAAAAACATATCTCAGTTTGAAGTGGTTTTATCCACCCAGATTCAACATGAAGGGGAGATTCCTCTAAACTTCAAAGTCTGTTCAGCTCTGCCAGCGAGCGAGAGGAAGCTGCCCTTCACCTGTCATTTGCGCGGCGGTAACATGTTCCACTAGTCTTATTTCCCAGCTATTCATCCAATGTGGAAGAAGACCGGCACGGGCTGATCAAAGCGATGGAGCGAAGGAAAAAGTGGTTTCATTTCAGCAGCGTTAGAGAGAATATTCAGCAAAGCCAGACTGACACCGTTCTTCAGCTAAACTCTGTTAACAAGAGCATAGAAGCTCTCACTCGCAAACTGATGGAAGCACTTCCTCATCCTTCCCTCCCTCTCTTTCATTCTCTCTTCTTCTCCCTATCTTTGATTTCCCTCTTCTTCTTTAGTATGATAATGAGTCTCATTATTCCATTTTACCTCCCTCTAAGGCTCTGACACAATTACCTCCCATCGCTAATGTTAGATTCGACGGTGTGTGTGTGTGAGAGACAGAGCTTGAGTGGATATAATAATAAAAATTGCAGTGTCTGAGTTTCAAAAAAACTGTACGTCACTTTACTATTAAAAAAAGCATGATTTTAGCTCTTTGAGCTGTTTTATTCATAGCGAGTGGGAACAAGTGGGAAAAGAGAGGAAAATGGGATCAGGTTAGATTGCAAGCTAGATGTTTGATAACCATACAATCATTTTTAATTTTATATATATATATGTGTGTGTGTGTGTGTGACCATAGCAGCCACAATAGCAGTGTACAACTGATGTAGGCATATTTTTTTTTTTCAAAATATTTCCAAATGTGTTAACTATATTATGAAATATCTCAAATATGTGTAATTTAAATTTTATCTTGTTAGTTGATCTATAACGGGCGATGGGCAAAGTAGCCTAATGTTAGTGTAATCTATTAACTATGCATAAAACCCGTCTTTTTACTTAAGTACCAGATTGATGTCATCCTATAAAATACTTTTTTTTAATATGACTGACTTTGTATTTAATGTGAATTCAATAAAAACATTGTAAGTCACTAAATTATAACACTTTCATTGTACAGAAAGAGAGCAAAGAACATTTAGATTAACACCGAATTATGTGACCATAGTAGGGACTGTAGTGAGGGTTGGTTTAGGATTAGGATTGGGTTTAGAAGTAGGTCAGATTAGCTCAATACAGCACCTAATATGGTTAGATAATTCGGTGGGTCAAAGTATTCAGTGCAACACCCCTAAACTGCATTCTGATGAGAGAATTCGCCAGAGAGCAGAATTCAGTCAGCAAGCATGCGTACTGAACAAAACACTAATGTTTCAGCGATCTGAACACCTCTGATTGGCCATTGCATTCATAAACTCAACAGAATTGTGTGTGATTGGTTATAATGCGCTGCACAGTAAAAATGCGACTAACCACATGATTTCTATTGATCTGATAGTTGCCTGGGTTTATTTATAGGGCAACTTTCAGAAAATGATTCAACAGAAATATTCTCAGACTGACTGTTTTTTGATTTATGGGTGCATGGAGGAAGAGGAAAGGATAAGAAGAAAAAGGGGAAGAAAAAAAAAACAATAGTGGTCTCGTGTTTGCACACTAACTCGAATCTCTTGAAATTCTCTTGAAATCTTACCTGAAAGGGAATAGTGTTGTAACACCTGAAATCTAAAAAATATGTTAAAATCTGACCAGCAATAAGTCCCAATTCCATTCCTCTACTTGCTCCCATTACATTTTAGTAAAAGAAAAATAAAGAAATGTAAATAAATAAATAAATAAAACAAAAAAAATCTTAAAGTTAGTTAGCTTTAGTCTGTAGTAATTAGAAATAGCTTAATTTAAAAACACTGATTCTTGTTCAGATACCGATGTAAACATGCACACGTGTTTCATTGGGTTCCAAGGGAGGTCTGTTGTTTACATTAGGGGAGAGAAGTTCTTCTTTATCAGATAATTAATGAATGAACAGGTCATTATGCAGGACTCCTTCCTAAATCTATACTTCTCCCAAATCCTCTTGAGCTGCACTCTGGGATTGAACCACCCCAGCAACTCCATTAGAGCGGGAGAGTGAAAAAAAGGGGAGGTCTTGCCCCTTTATCCAGTTTAAAAAGAGCACAGCGTCTATGTGGCAGCTCACAAGCATACTCTGTGAATTTCTCAAGAGATTGTGCTCCGTTTCTGTCTCTAAAGCTCCGGATGGGCGGGTGGCATGGGGGGTGGAGCACTACAGCATGTCGCGCTCCAGGGCTCAGGGCGGGTGAGATCCTGGCGTGCCAGTCTGCCTGTGAGGAGCGGATGACAGCTGAGAAAGTGAAGAATTTTTTGAGGAGGACAGAGAGGATTTTTGGTGGGTGTAGTTCCTGCCAGAGACCTCTCATCTTGTGTGAGCGTGTCATCTACTATAAGAGATCTCAAATATGGGGTGTGGATGTGATATACAAGGCCTTGGAGCATTAACACCTTCAATCACGCTCACACACATGCACAACTCCACTTTCTTTATGTCCCATGAGGCACATCAACAAATTATTGTGCTGGCGGGAACACCCTACCACTCAAACATACACTTTTGTGCACAAGATAAAGAGCTGAGGTCTGTTCACACCAAGCCTAAAATTTCAGCACAGGATTTTAAAATGAAACTTCATCTCAGTGAATTACATTACAGTTTTAAGGCATTTTAGAAGCTATAAACAATCAGAGCAAAACAAAAAGAAAATGGTATGCTAATACTTTCAGAAAATGAATAAAAATTTGTACAGAACTAGTTTGGTTCAGGAAAACTGCTTTATTTTGTAATATTTTGTGCCGTCTATGTTGTGAACGGGGCTAAAGAGGACCCCCGTATTTTTTTTACCAGAATGTAGAAGCAGTAATGCACCTGAACTAACAGACACTGCACTGCTTAGTGCAAAAATGATTGTTGCCAAACAGATAAGCTTATTGTTGCCAAAACTAATTAAAGAGAGTTCACACAAAAACAAAAAAAAATTCTGTCATCATTTACTCACCCTTGTGTCGCTCCAAACCCATAAGACTTTGGTTAATCTTTGAAAAACAAATTGAGAGGAAAGTCCAGGTAACCAGACTTTGAAGATCGAAAAACATCAAGTTGTCATCAAATCCATAAAAACCAAGCTGTTTAATAAGATTTGTAAAGAGAGACGATTGCTTTATATTAATCTACAAATTTAATCAAAAGGTCTTCAAAATCATGTGTCAAGTGTATTCAAACTTTAGACTATTAATGACACACACACACACACACACACACACACACACACACACACACACACACACACATTCATACAACATAATCGAAAACATCCCCATACATTCACTACTATTTGGCAGGCCGACAGCATCGTGTGTTTGGCATATGCTGAATGTAAAACATTTGTGAGCAGTTAGCACATGAGGGAGATGGCAGTTCCTCTGTGTGAGATGTGTGGGAGTGTCGAAAAGTACAAGCTTCCTCCCATACTGGGGTCACAGAGTCACACAGGGTTCAATTCCAATGGCACCGCAGGCTTTGAAGATCGGTGCTTCTGTTGTCTCGTTTGAGGAATGAGGTGCCACATTCCCTCGGGTCACACATACATACACACAGCTGAACGTGACTTTTCACAGGCCACCGTGACAGACTTATTATTGCCATGGGCTGCAGGGACACACAGTGGCACACATGAATGGACAGAAGGAAAACTTCCTACACAAAGGCAAAGTGCGAATGCAGTCTCCATGTCAGTCAACTTGACTGACAGCACTCTTCAGGCTACTCAAAAAACTCAAGGTAAAACTCACCAGAGGGAAAACATGCTCTCAAATATCTACACAAACAGAGCAAGTCCTCTGAGAAGGACGTGGTACTTATGAGAGCCAATGATCTGTTCAAAGAGAAGCTATTTCATCAGTAGTAAACACACGGAGTAAACATCTAGCAGGATGGTCTCAACTGACTAAAATGTAAGAAACAGGTTCATCCTCAAATGTTTAGGAATGATAGACACTGCAGCCCTGTCACTATTCATTGATCAGTCTCAGTTTTATAAATGTCTTTACCTCTTAAAAATAAAGGTGCTTCAAAAGGTTCTTCAAGCGATACCATAGAGGAACCATTTTTGGTTCCACAAAGAACCATTCAGTCAAAGGATTTTTAAAGAACCATCTCTTTCTTACCTTTTTGTAATCTGAAGATGTTAAAGGTTCTTTATGGGACCATTTAGACAAAAAGGTTCTTCTATGGCATCGTGAAGCACCTTTATTTTTAAGTGTGTACTGCAGATCAATGCTTCTCTCAAGACACGGGAGACATAATTTCTGAATTATTCATGTAAAAATAGTTACAAGTGAAAAAGTTATAAGTCATAATAACAAATTTTTCCACTCAAATAGAACAAAAACTACACCAAATGAGAAACAATAATGACTTCACTCAGACGAAAGCTGGTCAGACAGCAGGGTCCAAAAAAAAAATAAAAAAAGAGAAGAGAAGAGAAGAAGATAAGGCCTGATTTGTAGGATTCCTTATTTGATCACCAAAAAAAAAAAAAAAAATAATCATTTAATGCTGTTTCAAATCTGTATAACATTTCCAAAAGAATCCTGGGTCACTCTTTTCAATATAATGAATGTGAATGAGGACCGATGTGGTCAAAATCCAAAATCACTGTGAAAGAATCAAAAGTTTTCTGAAACCATAAATTAGTTTTGTGTGAGTAAAACTTAAGCATTACATATCTTAAAATTTCATGAATAAATCACTGTTTTTGAATAAAATCTTTCAATGAATACATTTCTGTGGTTCATAAAACAAGTCGGAATGATTTTTTGGAATCCTTTTGGAAGCAATAGAAGGTGTAGTTTTTTTTTTATAGTTTTTTGGAAGAATTAGAATTTTTTGTTTGTTTGGTATAGTTTGTGTATTTGGTTAATAATGTGTCTTAGGTTAATCTTTGAAAAACAAATTGAGAGGAAAGTCCAGGTAACCAGACTTTGAAGATCGAAAAACATCAAGTTGTCATCAAATCCATAAAAACCAAGCTGTTTAATAAGATTTGTAAAGAGAGACGATTGCTTTATATTAATCTACAAATTTAATTTAGGCTTTTACTATCTTTTGATTTGCTAAGCTTTGATTATTTTGACTTTCAATGGAGGAACAGAAACTTCTAGGTTTTATTAAAATATCTTAATTTGTTTCAAAGAATGGCAAAAGTTTTAGGGCTTTAGAACAAAATAAGGGTGAGCAAATCACTTCACTTATTTGCAATTTCATGGAAAAATCATGATAACTAATTTAAAATTGTCTCATTTTGTGTCATGTGGTAGGAGGAAACTCATATGGGGTTGGAACAACATGAGGGTGAGTAAATAAATGACAGATTTCAGTTTGTGAAAAATTTACAGCTCACACAGATCCCCAGTTTTTCAATTATCAGATTTCACATCTCCATGCGAAGAGAAAAGGAACAAAACAGAGAAATAGTGAGAGTATGAGATACACATGGATGATGAATCGAATGAAAAGATGATAGATGAAAACTGAGCAACAGCAAAAAGGCACGCCTGAATTCCTTCCTCAAAGGCTCACTTTCCTACCTCAATCTCACAGTCTCAACTTAGCCTCTGTGATCCTGAGACAAAAGCGCTTGCACTTAGATCCCTCAGTGAAAAGACTCTCTTTTGGTAGAGAAATGGTGTTGTAACCCTGGTGTAATTTAACTGATTTCAGGAAGAGAAAAGAGAACGTGTACAAGAATAAACCCCATTTCTAAGAGTATTACCACCTTGCTTGCAGAACATCCATAAACACTTTCAGAAGTTTAAAAATAAACCAGGAAACAGCTACCAAATAGACTTCTTTTCACTCACTCACACTGATTGGCTGCCCAATATGATGGACAACTGTACTGTTCAATGAGGAGAGCAGTTTCTGACAGAAGCCTACATACTTCACTGGGTGCAAACCAAACCTTCAGGCCACAGTTTTTTAGTTTATTTATGGCTTGATTTGCATTAAACAAATATGCATTTGCATAGCAACAGAAACCTTTACTGCAAGTCAAACCCTTCCACAATCTTCCACCATTTGCTGATTGTAAAAGGAAGGGCAAACTGGAATGCAACAGAAATTTAAAGCACTGGGTGGAGATCATATCCATCCAGATGACAGGATCAGATATACACTTGGATCAGCAGTGGTATGCAATGAAAAGGCCTCATTGTCCATTCTAATAATAGTAAGCTGTAAATAATAGTAAATATACTGATCTAAGCAGACTTTGAACAGCTTAAATTCACCATCAGTGGTGCTACAACTAAAATCTTGTTACAAAAGATTTATATTTCAAAAATGCAGTTCTTCAACTTTCTATTCATCACAGTTATTTTAAACTGTATTAATATTTCACAAGATTACAGTTTTTACTGTATTTTTGATCAAACAAATACCACCACGGTGAACATTAGATATTTCATATTTTTTTTAAATATCTTACAGACCTCAACATTTGGATTGTAGTGTATAATTATTTTAGGAAAAATCAAAAAAGGAAAAAGAAAAATTAAATAAAAAAAAAAAAAAAACAGCTTGTATAAACCCGCAGTCGTCCAAATCAAAGAGATTTGGATAATATTAGTCACTGATGACAGTCAAATGCACAGGCAGTAAACTAGAGACCCAGATGGTCTCAAGGCAGGACCACTGACACAGAAGGACCATGGCATCCCATGAGACACCATTATTGGCAACATGATCAGAGATACCTGAAACATCTCACACTGAGATAACACACTGTGAAAGGGAATGAGACTGAGAACAAAACAAACAAAAAATAGTCCTTACCTTGAGTTGAGATGCAGAGATGGTCAGCACAAGAAAGGAAAGATAGAGAGAGAGAGAGAGAGAGAGAGAGAGAGAGAGAGAGAGAGAAGTTAGAGTTAAACAGGCAAGCATCACTTTCCATATTGCTAATACTTAAGGTAAATTATCTGAATAAAACCGAGTAGACCAGCACTAAACCAGCATGCAAATGGAATATAGATGATCTTTTCAGCAGAGCTATAAAGAGGCAAATGTAGAGCAAGATCAGTACAGTATCTGTTTTGTGAAATTAGCTATT
The DNA here is from genome assembly GCF_018340385.1 of Cyprinus carpio. NCBI lineage: Eukaryota > Metazoa > Chordata > Actinopteri > Cypriniformes > Cyprinidae > Cyprinus > Cyprinus carpio. The sequence continues at coordinate 18,479,859 of NC_056595.1, forward strand.
GTGTGCCTTTCACAAACAGACGTTGCGAAACGTCTGACAGGTTAATTTCAAATCTTTTTTTTCCGATCTGGGAGATACAAACAGTGAGATGCAGACAAAAAGAGAGAACATGAGAGGGTAAACGCTTGCTGCAGAAAAATAATAACATCTGATGAGGTCAAATGAAATATTTTTCCCCTCATCTCTATCGCAGCTGTGATCTCATGAGCAGGTGGCTGTGTGTGGATTTAAATATGCGATGTGCTGCATGTTTCTGGCTCAGATTAGCAGTGTGAACATCACACTAACAGGATCTACAGGGATAATCTGAGAACCGAGCGACATCAAACGCACAGACCTATGAACTCCAGATTACCAGCAGTAGAGAGTTAACCGTCATCATCACCCCTATGAACTCCAGATTACCAGCAGTATGGTTCACACTGCAGGTTATTCTGTCCTAGAACGAACCATTTAGACAGGAAGACCTGATCAGAGGTTTACCTGCCCCTTTACTTGTCATAAAGTGACAATAATAATAATAATAATAATAACAACAACAACATTCATTACTATTACGATCACGAAATGTTTCTAACAGTTAGGAAGGATCTTAACTTAATTTGACACTTGCATGCTCTGTAATGACAACAACATCTGCAGAGTTATTGAGATGTATATAAACAGGGCTCATCGCTATTAGCAGGAAAAGTGACAGACACATTTTGGCGTTAGTCAAACACACCTAGAATTCCTCATGAACGGCATGACATTCAGTTAGACAGAGGAGGCATTCTCTGCATCTGTTGTGTTTCACAGGACTGTGTTTCTGCCCTTTTCCTCTATGCCCACTCCAGTGCTCTCAACCACAGTTTTTTTTTTATTAATAAAAAAAAAAAAAAAAAAAAAAAAACAGGTGATGAACCAGTAGGTTTTGGTTAATTCAACCATATGGTGCCCCCAGTCTCGATGAACCTCAGCCAGCCGCTAGGATGAAAAATGAACAGATGCATGAACCTTTCTGCTAGATTAAAAACAGAGTTTATGAAAAGGGGCACCAACCCAACACTGCCATTTACCATAACACAGACACAATCAATCAACCTAATGGGCTTTAAATGGCAAAGCTCATCTCAGAAAAGCTGAATACAAACAGCTAGCATCTCCACAAAAAACTGTGGCAAACTAACTCAACATTTTTGCTTTGTAGAAACTAAAAGCTGTAATTTGACGGTCACACATAAGGACATTGGGTAATAGATCTCAGCTTTAGGAATCAACCTATTTTTGAACCCACCAGTGATTCACAAAAATATCAAAAGTATAACAATTCTATGTCAAGCAATTCTGGTTTGATCGAGAAATATTCATGATCAGAATTTAGAATTAATTTTTTATAATTCTGTTTATTGAAAACTATGCCTTTTATCATTTTTATTTTTTTAAGTTTTATTTTTTTATTTTTTTATTATTGTTATATATTATAATAAAGTGTAGTTATATAAGAACAATATAAAATATAATTATTTTATTTTATAATTTTTATTTTTTTTAAAAATCTTTTATTTTTAATTATTTTAAAATTTTTGTTATTAATTAAAAAAAACTGAATTTTGGTTGTATTATTAAATTAAATAGAAATATGATTGTATTAATACAATTTTCTTTTAAAATTATTAATGCAATTTTTTATTTTTACATTTTAGTTAAATAATTAAAAAAAACAGAAATATGATACATTTAAGAAATAAAAATATAATATAATTACAAACTTAAATTATAATAAATTGCTATAATAATTATGATTATACAGTAACAATAGAAAATAATCTAATTGTTTTTATTAATTATTTTTATTTTAAAATAATTTGGAGTATCTTTTTGATTGATTTATGTAATTTTTATGTTTTTGGAGTATCTGGCCGTTCTTTGATGTCCTTCATCATTTGACAAGGATACGCCATAAAATTAGCTTGTATCCCCATACAGGGATAAACAGTTTTCTAAGGAGGTGGCACGCCATAAAATAAAAATTAGCTTGTATCCCCCTACAGGGACTAACCCCATGTCTAACCTTTGACCTCTACACCTAATGTTATTAGTGGTGACCTATACAAGAAAGAATGGGGCTAGATGGCTCTAGTGAGTGTGATGTAGAAACTCACAGAGAGAAACAGTGGTATAATGTAATAATCGACAAAAGACACGGTGCCACCTGCCACGTAGACCGATATGCATCAGGGCCGATGCCGATACCGATTATTACAGATCAAGGAGACCGATAACCGATATTTTAAACCATATGTGTCTTGTGTAAAAATTATGTCAAAATTAAGAATAAAAGGCCTCTGACTTAGACTCTCTTTAAATTATTTTACAATTCTTGTTCATAATAAACAACAACATATATAATAATATAAAAAATGCTGGGGAGCATCCATAGCATTCTGTAAACAAGTAAAACTTAAAGCAAAATAAACAGCAACAAATGAACTAATTGTTTTTATATATATTATTTTATATTTAGCATTTTATTTGCAAAATAATTGGCATTAAAATCACACACAACACATATTGTAATAGTTTAGTTTTTTTTTATTTTTGATGTGTAAGATTGACTGTTTATCACGGCGATACAAACTAGGAAGTATGACAGCGTCATCAGAAACGTGCTAGAATTGTGAAATGAAATGTGTTTAATACGACGGATTATTTAGTGTGATCTCTTAAGCTACGTTAGGCCTGTCACGGTTATTCAAACAACAAATTACGTTCTGAACACAAGCGGAGCTTTTTGAAAACTTGAATGTCCATTGCGTCGCAAAATGATTCACTGTTTCGATGCGTTTCAATCGGATCGCGTATATCGCGAAATTTGATTCAGATGACGCAGAGCGGGTTTCATTCTGTTATTCAGCAAGGGCTGCATAGGAAGGGGGGTCCCCCCCGGCACACCCTGGTTATTAGTCAAAATGAGAAGAGCGCGGCCGCGGAGATAAAAATCAGGAATAGGGAGCTCGCGTCGCGTCATTCAGAGCTCGCGCTTGATGCCCCCTCAGCTCTTCAAAGGGACTGAATCCCCATCATGTTAGAAATAAACCTTTCTCCAAATACCTCTAAGAGCCCACCTACGGATGTTCAGTGAAGTGGTGAACAACACACACAAAAAAAAACCACGTGAGTGAATTCCAGACCACGTTAAGTTGGCAGGCTCATATTCCTGCTGACCAGCATATCACTGACATTGACACGGGAATTCACGGTTAAACTGAACGGGGCTTTGAAAATCGAGGGTGCAACTTCATAAGCAACTTCAGGAACGTTTACTGCATTCTTACCCTTCGAGAGGAGATAACTTATTGATGAGTGATGGGTGAGCAGCTCCAGATCGGTGTGAGAGCGGAAAACAGCCGCGCCAGCCGTAATTGATTGGCCAGGCTCGTGACTCCCAACAAAAAACTCGACAGAGTCTAGGCCACAACGGTGCGTATGAATGGTGGAATAATCGCACAAAAAAAAAGAAATCGGTGATAACAATAAAAATGCTTAATATCGGCGCCGATAATCGGCCACGCCGATAATCGGTCGACCCCTACCTGCCACTGTCAGCTCCAACTGACGTTAGAAAAACACCATGTCTGTACATCATGTCATCATGGCCACTGTTATCATAATGTTCAGCTACAGATCATGACACAGTGATTTGTTAATCCAGAGTCTCGGCTGTCATGCCTCGTACCAAACCCACACCACAGACCACAAACAGCTGCTCGCCGAAACACTTTCTAGTTAATTACATCCTTACAGTTAGGGACGGATGATGAGCATGTAATTAAGAGAAACCAAGAATAAGACACAGCTAAACCAAACCAAGCCCTGCTGTAAAAACAAAAAGGAAACAGAAATGCTTTTACAGGACAACATTAAAAAACAAATTTAAAGTAAAATGTTCCTGGTCTTTTTGTGCATGATTTATTCACATAAATTCAGTCTTTATAATCTTTCATCTAAAATGTAATTTTTATTTTTCCACCAATAAAATTATGAATTCCTGTAACCAGCTCTATGAGAAAGGAAATGAAATATTAATCAAATGTATTCTAGTTTAATAAGCCAATCAAATCCTGATGGCCTGAAGTTCTGTCCTGCTGTATTTCCTGCTGAAATCACTATAAAAATAGCTTTTTTCAACAGTAAGTCTTATTTTACAATAAAAAAAGTTTATAATAATAATAATTTGAAATAAATTCATATTGCCTTATGGATATTTTGATATTTTTCCTAGAAAACATAAGTATATGCCAAGATCATATACACCAAAAATGCATTACGAGTTGTTTTTTATATGAAAAGATTCAGCCAAAACGTAAATGTTTCACTTAGAAAAGCCACAAGTTAAATGCACTATCAACACCATTTTAAGCCTTTAATAACATATGCAAACAAAAGGTTTAAAGGTTATCAGCAATCCTTGAACAATGGAAAAAATCACTCAGCATATGTCTACTAACAGATGATGACGGTAAAGTGATTTCCACTGACTTTCTGTCTTCGAGGCCCATTTCCAAACAATGTCTGATTATTGACAGCTATGAGGGGAAGAACCTTCCACCATCATTGATTTTAATTGCATTTAAAAAAGAAGCCTGTCCCTTGACGTTTCTTAACATGAAAGCTATAATCGATACTCTATCCATTACTATGGCACACTGAGTGAAAGTGAATAGCATTGTTAGAATGTGAATAGTGACATTGGATTGTCCTGACCTCTTCTCTTTTTTCATGCAACATTACTGCATTAACATTAAATTAATTCAATATTACGAGAAAAAAAGAAAACAGGCAAATAGAAACGTGTTATGTTCTTAAAGGAAGCTCAAATCAGTTCTGATATGGGGGTAAATATCCACCCTCTGTAAATTCTATTTGACCCAAATCCTTCAGGAAGAATCCCAGATTAGCTGTTTCCCTCTCTCAATGATTTGAAAAGCTACTGCTTCCCTGAAAAATGCTTAAATATGATTCTGTCATTATCCAGTCCACCCTCAGCTGCTGTTTAAAAGCTCCGGTCTGAGGGTTAAATTAAACTGAAGGTGAAGGGAAGGAGGCTTTGGCTCATTCTTCCATTAAACACCTGCTAAAAGAGGCTAAAGCCATTATTCAAAGACTCACATGGTTTGCTGACCCTATAGTAAATGATGACAGGATACAGCTGCCAGCATTAGAATCAGCACAAACACATGTATGTGTGTGCACACACACTCTTACCCACATATCATGTACACAAAACTCAACAAAAGGACTAATTTAAGCAAAATGCCCACAAAATGTCTTATCAGTACAGGTGAAGGCAAATAAAAGCTTTGCAACCATCTCCAAATATTATTTGTCAGACTTTATGACATTGGTAATGGGATTTACTTGTCAATTCCTTTCATGTGTGCAACAGAAACATGAACATCTCATTTAAGAAGGCATGTATGCGCATACAGAGTTCTGGAATGACTCCATTTAAATGTGTAATTTACACCTCTTAACGACAAGACCATCTGGGCAACAGCTACTCGGGACACAGAAGGTTATAACTGACACAATAAATCACAGATCACCTCATGTTTCACTAGCACAGAGGGACCCTGACCACTCTACATTTATGCAGCACAGACTGACACAAGTATACTAAACACACACACACATAGACACACACACGTGTGTTTTTTTTTGTGTGTGTGTGGTGTGTGTAAAAGTTTTCACAGGTGTGTTATAGAAGTGTAAACAGGTGTGTATTTCAACACCTTAACTATGAATGTGATCCTCTAACCTTTGACAACAAGAATCCAAATGTTGTTTTGAACAGTATAGTTATTGTATAAAATCTACTGAACTGGTTCATAAAACATTGTGCAAGCATGCTTTGTTTGAAATAAAATGGCTTTTGGTTTAAATAAGAATGTATTAATAATAAATTCTGGTTGATATTGATAAGGAAATGATTATTTTGGTGAATGGCCGATAAAAACAAAATACCATTATAAAATATATATCTCATAATTTCCTGCTTAATTAAAAATATATCTAAAACATTAAAACTAAAATCAAACATTTTAAATGCTAGAATAATAAAATAAAAAAAAAAAAAAAAAACTGAATTTAGCAATCACAACCTTATAATGTAAACCAGGGATATTATGTTAACTAAAATAAATGTCCACTAAAATAAAATTACATAATAAAACTTAAACTTATTTTAGATTGTTGCCAAAGCCACATTTCTCATTTACTTTAACTTGATGCAGAAAAAAATAACAAAAATACTAGAATAAAATAGAAACCGAAAATACAAAAATAAAAACTCAAAATATACATATATATTAAAAAAACTATAATAGTATCCAGATGATAGGCTTCTAAGATAATGATGTAAGGTATTAATTTTATTTTTTTTTTCATTTTGAGATTACATTTTACAGTGGTTTTTTTTTTTTATTATTGATGTTTTACAGATTAAATTAAGTGAGCATTACATGATGGCAAATGTACTCTAAAATGTAAGAATAGAAGAAATGAGCAAGCACAATTAAAAATCCAATACTGACTGATGCTGATCGAGGAAAAAACTATGCAACAATAATATTGTGGATCCCTAAGGTAATTAAATTTTTGAGCATATCTTAAGAGTGAGAATACTTTGAGGAAACCATAAAAATTTAATGGAATGTACTATGCTACGTTGAAAAAGAAAAAAAACTGATACAAGCGTACCATTAAAAAAAATTAAGTCAACCCAGCTATACTACAAAGACATGATTCTGTTACAGTTCTCTCTGTCATGAATCTGTTTTAATGGCAGAGATCAGCACTTTTTATTCCTGCTGAGCTGCATCATCAATTATAATTCCTTGGGAAAACCCAAATCCCCTGGTCACAGCCACCTTGCTTCCACAGGGCTGTCAAACTCCATGCTTCGAAATGATTTAAGAAGAAGCAAAGTAAATCAAGTGGATTCGGTCACATCTTGTAAATCACATCCAGTTTCCTTCACCAGTGGCCATTAAAACAGCCTTAAATAATGTGTGCGATATAAACGGAAGTCTTTGAAGTGTGAGGCCTGCAATGTGCACTGCAACCTACTCGCATATTCAAACCACTGTACATCAGCGCTGAGCCAAGGAAAACACTGTGCACTGGGGGTTGAAGAACTCGTATCATTTGATCTTCTAGAGAGCCAGCATGTTTAGCTTTCAATCACGACATCATACAACAAAGGCCTGTACACAGCCACGGCCACTGTGCTTCAAAAGGAAAACCACCCTTCAGCACTTTTTTCAATGAACAAACTTTCCACAGCTCCTACTCAGGAGTTTTGGGAGGAACGGGCGGCTTGGTGCGATGGAGACCTTCTCGGCTGCTAAGAATGATGGATGGTTGGATTTACTCATATTCGCCCAACTAGAACCTCGCTCAAACAAATACTGTACAGACAAGTAAATCATTTAAAGCACTAACTTAAAAGGACAGCAATCGTTTTAGCAAAGATTTTCTTTTGTTGATCACAGAAAATATATATTTAAAAGAACGTTGGTAACCAAACAGTTGACGGAAGCAAATGACTTCCATGGTAAAAAAAAAAAAAAAAAAGAAAGAAAAACAAATAAAAACTAAAATGGCATAAAAACATCCATGGCTATCGTCAACTTTCTGGTTACCAACATTCTTCAAAATATCTTCTTTTGTATTCAGTAGAAGAAAAAAATCAGGTTTGGAACAAGTGGAGGGTGAGTGAATGATGACAGGATTTTCTTTTTTGGGTGGACTATCACTTTGTATGTAATCTTTAGCAAATCTCAAAATGAATATCCATTTTTTTATCCAATGTTGTGCTGGCCAGATTTACTTGTACCTCTTAAAACAGTATTTATTTCTAATTTATTTAGAAAAACAGTGTATAGCATTTTAATATTGGCCATTTAAGGGTTATCAGTAATAGCATGAAAACACTATATCACTATATCAGTTTCAATATCAACGTATCCCTACCAAAAAGTCCTAAAGACCTTTAATATGGCATCTACACTGACTCAATCTACCAAAAATGAAAGAGTGGATGAAAGAATGAAAGAACTGAGAGATTGGCAGATTTGATAAGTCTCAACTTCTTTGGGTTCAGAGTGAAAAGACTGAATAAAGTGAAAACACACAAAACGCTTGCAGAGATTCAAAGGGTCTTGGTCTGCTTGCAGAGCAATGATTACCCACAAGTCCCCATGCATGCTCACAGGTTCCACAGGTGGATCTTTATTTGCTTGAAGTGGTCATTCTATGCAGATGACATTGAAATGGATTTGCATTTCCAACAATTCAATTATCACGCTCGTCAAACAGGCCGGCTTAGTTCACACACCTCCTGACTGCGGGATTCCTGTAGTGCCTAAATCTATCAAGTTACCATAATGCCTTTCTCTCTTTAAACTCATTACAGCAGCTCAGGACAACACCTCAGAACATTTAATAACAGAAGACTGGATGTTATTGTATTGGGAATGTTTGCTCCCTCAGTTTCTGTTCATTTTGTTCCAAGGAGCAAGTTCAATAGTCGTTTGATCATCAAGAGAAATGTATTCATTTATGGGAACTCTCTTCCTCTACGGAACAGCTGTGAGGTGACAAATCGGTGACAGTTCTTCATCAACAGAAGCAGTACTGGGACAAGTGGGTGGGTGACCCGACCCATCTGCAAAACAAAGGAAATGTGAATATTTCTATAGCATTTCATCATCTATTCCACAAATTTAATCTACATGTCAATTTAGAATGTAGTTCACAAAAGCTCCATCCTTTCCCAATGGCAATAAAAATCCAGACATATTAAAAACCCACAGTCAGGGTCACACCAAGAAGTTTAAACAAACACACACACCACCAAACAACTCTCTCTCAAGCTCCTTAAAGGGATAGTTCACTCAGAAATTACCCTTATGTTATCATTTACTCATCATGTCGTTGCAAACCTGAATGACTTCACAATTTACTTAAATCCTTGAAAAACTGAATCCTTTAGCTGCTTTGTAGACCGATGGCTCTGTGCTGTGTTAAGTTACATATAAAAACTTTGTTACCTAATTGAAGATGGCTAAATAATACAGAACAGAGGAGAGGATGATGAAGTAGACACAGTATTCCATCATTCCTTGGGTGTGACGTACAGACCACAGTTTTGCAATTTACTGACCCTTCAGTCATAATATTAAATGTATTTATATTTGCAATACTGGAAGCAAAACTCCACAGAATGTTACTTTTTTCAAATCCCTGCAAAGTTTATATTTGAAACTTTATATAAAATCAATAGAGCATGACCACATAAAGCAAATAAGATGTTTTCCTGTTGACGTTTCTGTTATAGACAGACAGCCAGAGATACAGACAGATGGTATTGGACCCAATCCCTTTTTGTGATTTTAAAGGGAGGCCACAGACCATTCATCTTTTTCCACAATTACTCTTCACAGACAGTTTTGGAGGTCAATGTAAAATTTTTTCATCAGTGTGGCTAGGTTTATCTATTTATCCCTCTTTTCTCTCTCCTTCTGCCGTTCCTCTTCAAGTTTCAACACCAACAGCAACCCTTGGGCACGCTCACGCAGCTCAAACCTAACCCTGGGACCAAACCACTGAAAGCCTGTATGGCGGGTTGCCTTTCTGATCCAAGTCCAGGTAAGAGCATAAACCAAAACCCACCCACATCCTCCAACTCGCTGCAGGCAAGCCAGTGCTCTAAACGCCTCCTCTACCACACTGGATATGTGCAGAAAAGTGCCTGTTACTGACCTCCATCATAGTATTAATAAATAAAACATGTTCAGGAGAATGTAAACCAGCCTCCAGCAATCCCAACATATATGACCTCACTTCCCCTCTGTGCTCTGCAGGCCCAGCGGAGGTATAAATAGTACCATAAATGGGTAATAAAATCTAGTGATGTGCACATTGGTTTTCCTTCTCTCCCAATCACACTAGGTTTATGTTTCAAGATCAAGGAGGTGGGAACCTTCAAAATATGAGTTTAAGCTTTTGTTTTCCCAGCATATGATCCATCTCCCTCGATTTCTCAGATGTTCCTTCTAGCGTTTAGCTTTTTCTGCACTTTCAACTGTGGGTGCAAGTGACTCAAAAATCGAAAAATTTGCTGGTTTAAATCCCTCAACTGCTGCACAGCCAAATATCAGGCAACAGCATCCAGATGTCTAATAACACAATGCCAGCCTAAATTTCACGGAACCCAATTCTCGCTGGCTGAAGACATCTGCTCAGCAACAACAAGGGGGAAAAAAACCTTTAGAATCGAGCCAAATGATCAGTTTCCACATGCTCAGCCTTTCCTTTTCTTTATTTAACATCTTGCACTTTGGGATAACAGATGCGGTTTGTGCTGAGAGTTGACTGTGTCACGGGTGGGTTTGGATGCCCCGCTGTTGAAGTAATGAAGAGCCATCTATCCTGGTTCTGTTCTCAGGGCATTAGAAGAGGTACAGGAAGATTTACAGCATGCAAAATGAATCAGTCTGGTGCAGTGTTGCGGGACCTGTGTCCAGGACTTGCGGTAAAGCCAGTAACAACCATAGGGAGCCTAGAATTACTGTACGCATGTGGACTGGCTGAGCATATCAGAGGCAGTGGGAAGCAAACGTCTGCAGAAGAGGGAATCCAATGAATCAGAATAAGAAATCAAAATATATATATTTTTTATATAGTATATATTTTTATATTTACATATTTAGCTTTATTTTAATTTCAGTAAATTTAGTACTTCAAATATTTTGTTTCAGTTAATTGCCAAGGCAACTTTTCTAATTTATGTTTATATAGTTTTCTAAGTTTATATTTTTCCATGTAACATTTATTTCAGCATCATTTAAATAAGCAAAAATTTTTTTAATTTAATAGTTTTAATTTTAGTCAAGATAACACTATCACTTAATCAGCCTGATAATTATATCTGTCAAATAAACAACAATTTTATTGCACAGGATGGGCCCTGTTGTTCATTTATAAAAAAAAAAAAATTCAAATGTTAGATAGTTCCCTGTATAAGTTACAGCAATAGGTATAGGAGTACTTTTTGCATATGTAAACAGAACAAGCATTATAGCACAAATATAATTAAATGAAACAATAGCAATACAATATGGAATTGAATAACAGTGATCAAACAAGTGGTGTATGTTTGAATGTGGTACACGTCCTTTCCACAATCCAGTTTCCTCTCAATATTATCAGTCTTCTCACTAAAAAAAGCAAAAAAGCCAAAGCAAAAAGCTAAAATTCTGTTTAAAATGATCATATTTAAATAAATTCATAAGATTTTCCTCCACAACCAGTATGGAAAATGTGAAAAAAGTGTGCAGATTCTGTGTGGGCACAGTTGTGGGTAACACAGCCCGTGCTGCTCAATGTCACCAATGACGTCCGAATGTAGCCAAAAAAAGCAAAGCAAAAAAATCCTACACACACCACTAAGTGTGCATGTGCAAATATGTTGACATGTGCTCGACAATTCGATAATGAAATCCCACTGGGAACCACCATTTGGTCACAGCTTTGATTCTGTCATCGTTCCCGCACAAACTGCTCTCCTTCATCACCCGTTTTCACATATTTTAATAAGACCACACTTTAATGAGGGTATCTCAGCTAGCATGAGCCGAATCTCTGCAGTCTGCTTGCGCCCTGCCAGCCGTTCAGTAGAAAGAGACAGATTGCACGTCATTGTCATAATAGGCCCCTGGGCTATTATTAGTCCGCCTTGAGATGGACCTCCAGATTTGGAATAGACTAAAAATACAGGAGAAAGTGTGAGACAGTTTCAAGCCGCTACTTGAAACATCTAGACATGCACAAACAGGCACACAACAATCCATAGCTGTCCTTCAGACTTACTCGAGACCATCAAGCCATAATTAAAGAGTGTCTCTTGCTAACCACTCATTACCTTGTAATTTGCCCTTGTAGAGCATCAATCTAGTGCAGGACAGCAGGACGGCCCATTTCCTGTGCGCACCGGTATAGATCTGAAGACGTGCTAAGTGAGATGTCATTCACAGCAGACATCTCACACACAAAGACAAACGACACCTAAGAAAATCAAAGTTTGTAGCAAAATGATTGAGTTAGAGCCGAAAAAGAACAACTGTCATGATCGCCAACACAAGAATTCTTCATCCCGCTCACGTCCTTGATGCTAGATGAGGATGATAGGAACAACGATCGTGAGAGACTTTTCTAATCACTTTTATTTGACGATCGACCAGTGAGCTTTTGTGTACTTCCTGTGTGGCGAAGTCAGTGTGCGTTTGTTTCGTTTTAAGCCTGCTTTTCCTGAAGGGAGTAACTGATAACATTTTCCTCCCTAGTAGAATACAATAATCAGCTTCTAAATCCCTATCCTGTGGTCTATACTTTCCCTGAATTCAATTTCATACAGCACTGAGTCCCGGCAAATGATGTGAAGATCAGTCATCTAGTCACTGAGGCAGCAAGGGGCGTATTCGAGCAGGACTTTTTGCCATTAAAAGTGTGACGCATTTGCAAGCTTCAATTTCAGCTTTCATGCTGAGCAAGAAATAAAAGTGTTGCTCAGTTTGGTATGGACAAGCAGTTTCATATTTAAAAAAGGACTTTCAAGTTTGCCCTTTTCGTGACACTGAAGTCCATAGGTTCCAATTAAATTTTATTTCTTTAAAGGTTTCATTAACAAATCTTTCAGTGCTTGAAAGAAATAAACATAATTTGCATATTTAAATACGTCAGTCATTGATTCACAGTTAGGACTAGTGTAAAATACGGTATTCGGAAAGGTAATGACATGAACTATGGCACCCCTAAAGGGAATAAATATGAGAAAAAATATATTTCAATGCTTTCTCCCACAATTATATCGTTGGGTAATTATCCTGTATATAAATTGCGGGCATCAGGGAGCCGTTATTAATATGAAGTACATTGAGATCACTTATGAATCCGCGTTTGCTTTTACTTTTACTTTCGAGATTTGCGTTCACACGTAGATTACTCTACTATGAAGCGGCACTATTTACCACACATTTCACAAGATTAGATGTTTGTCAGTGGTGCTCAGGGTGTGCAAATCATTCGCCATCGTCCGATCAGTCATCTCTCCTTACCTCTCTCTGTTTATGTGGTAAGTGAAATTTTATGTACTGTTTTGTAAAAGGCAACCGCTAGCAAGCAGCTAACCATGTCCCTTTAATGGCTCCTTAGAACACATTATTCATTTTCCGCGCCTTTCCGAATACGGATTCGCTATTCAGGCACATCCCTAGTTAGGACTTATAGTTGCATGTGGTATGTGTATTCACTAGAAGAACCAATTCAGTAGAATCATTTGTTTGGGAATCAGACTACACAGGTTGTGCTGTTAGTTTTTGATTGACTATAATGAACCAGCTCATAATAATTTATTCACTCGGGTATCAGAATACACCAGTTGCTCTGAATGTTTCTGCTTAACTAAAATGGACCAGCTCATAAGATTCATTCATTCAGGAATTGGATTACACTGGTTGCTCTGCATTTTTCTAATTGTCTAAAATTAACAAGCTCAATGGGATTACACTGGTTGCGCTGTATGCTTTTGATTCAATAAAAAGAACCGGTTCATAACATACATTCTATCAGGAATCAGAGTAAACTGATTGCAGTGAACTGTATGAACTGAACTCATTATATTCTCTCATTTGGAATTCAGTCGACACTAAATGTGTTGTATATTTGATTTTCTAAAAATTACTGACTCATTAGATTCATTATTTTAGGAATCAGGCTACACTGGTTGTTCGGCATGTTTCACTAAGGAGAACCAACTCATTGGAATCATTCATCCACGTCACTTAGAGCATCATTCGGTTCCAGCATTTTTTTATGGAACTTTTCTCAATTAGAAGTTTCTCTGTTCTCAGCCCTAGTGGTAAAACATGCTACAGTACATCATCATGGATTTTCCCTTTTGCATTAAATAACCCTCTCAACACAGGAACCAACTGTCTGTCTGCATCTCATGAGAGAAAGACACTCTGGCCCCAGCACTCAGCGCTAAAGAGATTAGCATAACTCCATGGTCTTCTTTTTATTTTTTTTTCTTTTTTGGAGATGATGGTCTGTTTTGATTAGCTGATTTGGTTTGTTTAGGATAATAGGGATGTGGCTGTTTGTTGTGAAATGGTTGTGTGTGCGGCCACTGACGCAGCTAACGTCCCAAGGTTCAGGTGTGTCCCCTGATCAACTGACCTTAATACTTAAGAGACCCACAAGCATCGAAGGCTTTGAACTCTGCAAGCACCCACAGCCATATCAATGTGTAATGGCCAAGAAATGCGCAAGCACACGCTTCTACTAGATCGCCTTTCATTATTACAAATCTGTTCAGACTACAAAAAAAATAAACAAATAAAAATTATATATGTGTGTGTGTGATTAGAATATATGTGTGTATAGTTTAGAATAATTTTTATTTATTAGTTGTAGTATTTCAAGTTAAACTACACAAAATTAGAAATTATATCATTTTTAAAAAATATTTTAATTTCAGTTAACATTTATTTGAAGTAAAAAAAAAAAATTTAAAGGCTCTCCTCAAAAGGCTACATGAGACTTCAGTCCCAGAAGTGGATTTGATATCTGTGTAAAATTTTAATAATACCAGCACTACAGTCATATATTAAGACAAATCACAGAAATGACGAGTCAGGTTGAAGAGAAAAGTCCTCCAATTACCTCTAAAGTGTGTCTGAGTGGCTCTCACTGAACCGTGAGCCATCACAGCCTGACAACATCTGATTCAATTTAGCGACGAACCTCCTGCTTCTCACCGCCGCTACAGACCACTGCTCATCCAGATTCATGCCTGCTACAGGAAATCCATGCCTTAAAGGGGTCCAGACTTCTGCATTAAACCCACAATCGAGGGAACCACAATTTATATAGTAGTTTTCCCTAGTGTGCCTACATTATTTACTTAACAAGCAATACAAAAGAAGATGGTTATATTTGTGTAGTTTTACATTAAAAGAGACACTTCAGTCATGCTCACAAGGACAGGGAGAGAGAAGCTATAAAGTGAGTGCTCCAGAAAGAAAGAGTAGATACAATGAGGAAGGCAATGAGCACAATGAGAAAATAAGAGCGGGGGAAAGTCTGAGAGAATTTGGCCCTCATTTGTCTCTGCGGACAGGTAGTTAGTGGCTTACCGCTGGCTTGTTCCCTCACAGGCTGCTGTCCTGTCTCTCTGGCTCACAGTAAATCACATCCTGCAGCCAGAACCACTATTATTACCGGTCTGTGCACCTTCTCCAAGATTACACCAGTGCGGCAAAGAGGATTCACCCATTGAGAGTCTATTTATAACCTCTGATCCTGTGTTTCCTGACCCCTTGTTGCCATTTCTCATTGTTTTAATTGTTGGCTGGTTATGTTTAGCAGTTAGCGCCTACTACAAAACCACATTAAATCAAGAGCAAAAAGCACAGAGAAGGACATTTAAAAGTATTCATGTAGAATACAGTTTTTTAAAATTGAAATATTTCACAATATTAGTACTTTCAAAGCATTTTTAATCAAATAAATGCAGCCTTGGAAAGCATAAAAGGCTTCTTTTAAAAACTTTTTTTTTTTTTAAATCTTAACATATCAGTTTCAAAATACAATTACAAACATTTATTGATTACTTAAATATTAAACTATAACTTCATTTTAAAGTTTAACATTAGGCTTAACTAAAAAGATGAAATCCCTTCAAATGAGTTGAAAATGGCATCAGAAATCACAAAGAACAGAATAAAACCATACATTAAATGTGATGGCACTGAACAGATTGAAATTGTTTTTTCATTTATTAAATACAATAAAAGCAACCTATCAATTTTAATGAATTCAATATCCTGTTAACAACAACAACAACAAATTCAAAAATTATATTTGAAGTTCATGTAAAATGCTTACATTTTAGCTGCTTTTATGTTGATAATTCACTTGTCATTAAAAGCACAATACCTACATTGGCTATTGAGAACTGGGAATGCAAATAGCTTTCTCCAGGTGTTAAAGTTTAACACATGAAACACTTAATTTATACAATACATCCTTGACTGAAGCCATTTTAAACACCATTTGTCAGTGAAAGTCTTCCAGAAATATCCATTCTACTCAGCTTATCCCAAAACGTTTCATAAATTCATAAATCAACCCATGATGCACACAAGTTTCTTAATAGCTGTGGTAGAAAATCAAGCTGAAGATCTTCTGTACTGATTATTGCATTTATGTCCATTACAAATCCTCTTATAAGGATTCGAGCTACAAAGATACCTAAACTAGACATAATATCCCTGAACAGTTCCCAGTGGATCCAGAGACCCAAATTTAGCACAAAAGCAGTTCTGTCTAAATCTATCTCACCATCCCGCCTGATCCAAATCTAGACAGCCAGCATTTCATCGCATCTCCACTCTGAACTGCACATCAGCCAAGGTGTGGTACTACTTAACTAAAACATCGACTAATAAATAACATTACTGCAACAATCTAATTATCTGATAATGGCAAGGTTTATGGATGCTTTCACAGGCTTTTAACTGCAGTTTCCTGCATAATCGTTAAGATAAGCAACTCTCATGACATGCAGATGCTGTAAACACTCTGTTGCCAGGAGCTACAGACAGACAGGACTTAAAGCTGTCAAAGGTTGTGTGCTTATAGGGCTGTGTATCGGCAAGAATCTGGCGATACGATACGTATCACGATACAGGGGTTGCTATACAATATATTGTGATACTCTGCGATTCTGTAAGCAATGCGATATATTGGGATATTTCTTATTTTAGGAATATGATATATTTCTAGGAAAGCTGTCATTAAGAACACACCACCATATGCAAACCTTAACAAAAAAAAAAAAAAAAATTTGTTTAATAAGATTTGTTTGATATGTGTATTCCGATGCAATAATCTGTATTTGTAATATTCAGTATTTGTAACATTCTTTTTGTTCAGTATTAGTATTTTTGTGAAGATTCAAGTAAAACCTTAACAAATTAGTTAAATGTATATAAAATAACATTACAATTTTTGTGATGTATGTTTTTAGGGGGTGATTTTAAGGTTCACAGTTTAAGTTTACAATTAAGACATACAATGTCATAACAAAAAATTACATCTGCTTAATATCAATGAAAAATAAGGATTCCTAAAGAAAACAAAACAATTGTTAAACAATAAAATAAAATACAGATGTTGAACATTCTCAGAACCTTGCAACTTGGATTTCACAGGTTTGTCAGTTTGTATTTGTTCTGTGTGGAATCACCTAGACCGCGACACGACAGTTTGTAATTATATTGAGTGGAATGACATACACTGCAACAACATCACCTGCGACTGCAGCACGAGATTTGTATGCTGTTACACCGAGACACGGAGGCGATTAACGCCGTCTGCCGCACCCAGTGAGATGTCACCCACGCCGCAGTCCCAGGGCAGACGTTACCACAAAAGCTCAAATGACATCATACTTCAGCTTTGTACACCAAAAACAGAACTGGAACAATTCTTTCATCCTCCATTACTAGCAGCGAACTATTAATGCTAACATTAGTGGCGTGCCCTAATGCTAGTATTTCCTGTCACTGTTTAAGTTCAGAGATGAAGAATGCTATCTAGTGGTCAGGATACAAACTCAGAATGAAACAACTGCCATGAATCTTGTATGAATGTTTTTTTTTTGTTTGTTTGTTTGTTTTAAATATCGATATTCCATTTTTGTGAATCGATACAGTATCGCCAAACAAAATATTGCGATACTCACGTGTATTGATATTTTCTGATGGGTTAAGCAAAGGGCCAGAATACAGAGTCTTCTTCAAAAGCTCAGTAATAAAGTTGCAATGTTCACAGATTGTGCTATTAACTTGGATGATGACAAACTAAGTTTGGTTTGTTGATCACTATTCATCTTTAATCAGACTTGAGAAATTCCCTTGGAAGTTGGAACTACAATAGAATGAGTGAAGAAAGAAAGTAATTAAAACGAATCAAAGCACAAACAGAATGTCAGACACACTGTGAAATCTGCTGAGTTTGCTTAAATGTTATAAATGCTGCTTACTAACTACATGCATCTCCTGTATTACTAACACAAGATACACAAAGAAACACAGTCACGGAACGAAATTCCGATGAGTCACCATGAAGCTAAACCGCTTGACCAGTCATTCAGACAACTCCTCTCCATGCAACTGCATGCTGCAACATTAATTTAGTTGTGCACAGACCCTATCCTAACTATCAGTTACAACATCTTCCTAAAGTGCAACTAACCTTATTCTATTTCTGGTTGAGAGTCAAATTGCTCTCCCTCTCTCGGCACACACACACACAAATGTGTGTGTCATTGAGATGTTACCCAGGGGAAGAACAGATAATGAGCCTTTACTCTGGAGTTTAGGATAATCTTAACAAGCTACTGCCCCCACCATAAAACCCATTAGAGCAAGAGGTTCAACTACTTCTGGCAGAATCAATAGTCAGTCGACTAGACTAGAAATAGATGAACTACTAAACTGAAAATGTCAAAACAAGACTTCAGTGAACTCAAGTGAACTCGAATTCTTGTGTTCGGGCAACAAAAAAATTGCGTTTTTACACAGATGTAAAATTTTTGTCTGATGCCAGATTATTGTGTTGGGTTATTGTGTTAGTTATGTTTTTACACAGATGTAAAATTTTTGTCTGATGCCAGTAAGATGATAATTATTACATTAATCTCTAATCTTACAAAATTATGTATTGAAAAATTGTATTCTTTTTTAGATGTCCAAGTACCAGGTTTAACCACTAAAATACATTCATAAAGGGCCCTATGAAATCTCTAATCTTAAAAGCCGATTCCAAGTTTTTTACACAAAGGCCCTATGAAAATCATTTTTTTTTTTTTCCCAAAATCTTTTTTTATTTTTTTTTTAATCCGTTTTCATTTTTCTGGATTCCATTTTAATTTTTTTCTAGACTCCTTTTTAATGGTTAAATTAAATTGTATTAATCTAATTGATTTAAGTTTAAAACTTATACATTTTCACATCAATTTATTAAAAGTTTAAAGGGGTCATATGATACTTTTATAAAGATCATTATTTTGTGCATTTGATGTAACAGAATATGTTGATATGCTTTAATGTTCAAAAAACACATGCTTTTTCAAATACTGTACATTATTGTAGTCCTCTATGCCCCGCCTCTCTCAAATGCATTGTTTTCTACAAAGCCTCTTCTTCCGTTAAGTGAAGTGTTGTCTTATTTGATTGGTGAACTGATGCAATGTGATTTGACAAACACTGCAAGCACTCATCAGAAATGTAACACCCCTTTCCATAATCGTGAGCTTCATCTTTCAAAATAAATGTCAAGACAGTTAATAATGTCCTTGGTTTTACCATCAGTTCAAGCCCGAAAGGGGAACAGAGTCACGTGACATACACAGTGATGATGCTCATATGTGTTTGCAGTACACAAGCCACGGATGGTTAAGACAGCTGACTCTGTAATGTGACCTGGTCAGTACCACAACGCGCCATTTGAAGTCAATAGCAAATACTTAAACTATAACAAAACATACTTACAGTAGCTGACAGAAGGCCAGATTGTCGTAGCAAAGTCAGAATTACCTCCTCCCCACGAAACGGTCCATAAATCGTTGCTGTTGTAAGTAATTTTAACGATTCCTTTCGGAAGGCCAGATAAAGTGCGTTTGCTTTCACCTAGAAACACACAGCATCTCCCTGACATGGCTGCTTCAACACTAACTGCGGTTACTGAAACCACACCTTTTTTCTTTGCATGAACATATGGGCAGCATTACGCAAATATTTCCACATCGTGACGTATACATGTGGGGCGTGTTTGAATGAGCGTTTTAGGGGAGTCTTAACTTTGATAAAGAATATCTCTTTGGTTTTGAGACTTTAGTCTTTGCAACTTCAGGGATCTTATCTATGCACAATCAGCTTGTAACACTTCAAAGAGAAAGGAAAACATGAAATCGCATCATATGACCCCTTTAATAAAAATTACATGTTTGGGGCCCTATGAAATGTTTTATTTTTTCTTCACCATATGTTTTATTGTTACCTAATTCCGTGTTTTAGCATGTCTAATTATTTAAATGCATAAAAACACCTTAATTTATTCATTTTTTTCTTAAAATAGCCTTATGATTTTTTTTTTCCTCAGAAATTTTGTTGTGTATTTATTTACATGTTTCTGGTTATCTTTATAAACAAACCGCATATTTGAAGTCTAAACAAGTACAAAAAAACTCAAAACTACATTCCGTGACTCAAAAACAGTATTATTTTTAAATTATAGTGGATTTGGGCATCCGCCGTGACACTCACTGTGAGAAATACAGAAAGCGGAGTGAAACAAATTGTGAAAGGGCTTTCCTGTAGCGATACCAGTACAATATCTCTCGGTTCTCCACCAAACAAATTTGAGAACCAGACCAAACGGTTGTATAAATTAGGGCTGCACGATATATTGAAATTATCGAAATATCACAAATGTAAATATCGCAATATGCATATCGCAAGGGCGTGCGATATCTGAATCATTTTATTAATAGGCTACTTAAATCAAAACGTTGAAAAAGGTCAAAGTTTTAGTTTGACGCATATAGCAGATAATTACTTGATGTTAAAAAGAGTTATTAAGTGCAATAAGTTGCAGAAAACAACTCTTTGCCATCTCGTCTTGCTTTCTGACTCACACCTGAAGTGTGCACACAAGCCGCATCTTGCACAGCGTCTCTTCAGTTCTGCCGCCCAAGTCCAAAGCATGCGCATACACACAGAGACGCGTTTCAGATGGCGCACGAACACAGAGTTGATTCGTCTTTCGTTTCGCATCTCCTCTCCTCATGTTTGAACAGACACATACACACAGAATTATGTCAATAGTACCCCTCTCGACGATCATTCTCGTAAATACAGTCGGTTATGTTTTTAATAAATGTAAACAGCTGAGAAAGAAATCGGATGTGTATCATTATACTGGATCCGTGCAGTCTTTTTTAAAGGGACAGCAGCCTATAACATACGTGCTGCTGAATATGTCACTTATGTAAATCAAACAAAACAGTTATAACAAAGATTTATCTAAATTTAATTCATACAGTGAACAAAATGCAGTGTTATTTTACACTTAATCATTACATTTCTGCACCTGAATACTACTGTTTATTTTATCTATGCTTTGTAAACTGCGTATTTATTTTTCTTTCCTTTTTTATTTTTACTGACTGTTCACTTGCCTTTAATCATGTTTGAAGTTTCTTTGCTGTGGTATATGAAGAAGTACTTAAAGTGTATGGAAAGCAAAGTTACAATGATATAAAGTTAGTGTCATTATTATTATTATTATTATTTGTATGTTTACACTGATGTTAAAATGACATTTTCTGATTTGTGACATTACTTTTTATGTAATGCTTAAACACTGCCGGTCACTTTCAGAAGTTATAATGATTCTTTCTTTTCCAAAAACAAAACAAATTGGTTATAGAATATTACATTTTAAATATTTTAAAATATAATTGAAATTGATTTTACACACTTTAAGCAATATCGTATTGCATATCGAATATCGAATTTTTTAACAAGGTTTCGCATATCGCATTTTTCTTCAATATTGCACATCCCTAGGTTAGTATAAATGTGTGTGTATATATATATTTCTTAAAATGTATTTACCTTTTTTGCCAAAAGCCACTAACAGTTTCAGTAAAACTTTTTTTTTTTTTTTTTTTTTTTTTTAGAGGTTTTACCTTCAGTAACCTTCCTCCAGGGTCACATTATCTGTGTATATTAAAACCCAGTGAATTGTGTAAAATAAAGAACTTTGTAGTGACTGAACACATGGCGATTCCATCTTGAAAACACGTCAGGGGAGTGTGAACAGCACACCACTTGTTTAAGTATAACTAATGTTGCAAAGGGGTGGAACATTTCCGGTAAATTTTCTGAAACTTTTCATAAATCCCTGGAATATTACAAAAAATCCTGGAATGTTTCCATAATTTACTGGAAATTTTCCACCTTTTTGCAAGCCTATGTGTAACTGTGGCTGATGGTGTGGGGCCATTGAGATCAGCCAGTAACAACGGACAGTTCTCTTGGTAGTGCGAGTCACTTAGGCCTGCGTCAAGGCATGTGTGATGCACTCAGCCAGCAGGGTACCTATTAAGATAGTTTGACCAGCTTTTAAACCCTCTTTCTCAAAGATCGGACATAACCACCCATGAAATTTCCAATTTTCATCAACCAAGTGTACAGCTGACAGAATGTGGCTATTTAACAGTTGCGATGCCTGTGGATGTAGAAGGTTTTTACTGAAAAGTGCACATTTGTACCATCATCACCATCAAGAATGAACAGGTTGTCAGTTAGAGGTTTAAGAGGTTAATTGGCCATTTGCTAAAATGCCTGTGCATTACACTGGAATGCACAGGCATTCCACAAAGTTCCCCGGCAGAGTCAAAAAAGTCCCTAGAAAACCCCCTGGGAAAGTGAAAGGCAAGGCAAGTTCTAGGATGCCCTTTCCTTGCATTAGTAACTCTGAAACATGAGTCATGGCGTCCATTATCACATTTAGGGCAGTGATTTTCAAATGCACAGAGAAGTCTTGAAAGAAGTCTTTAAGTTGTCCAGAATAGGAAGATATCAGCATGTTATTTCAGCTCTCCCTGCAGGCCTGCTAAAACACACCCTGTTATGTGTCTGACTGGTTACACAGCTGGAGAGCTTCCTTGTGTATAAACTGCAACTGCTTTGGTTTTCTAGTCGTTGTGACAGTAAACATGATCAAGCCACTTCATTTTGTGCTCAACTCAGAGAAATGGCGCGCAGGGTAGAAGAAGGGGTGATATAGCGTGGTGGTTAAAGCTCCAAAATATGAACTGAAAGGTTGTAGGTTCAAGCCGTGAATCCTTTCCTTTACATAAAAAAAAGAATCTGTTTCTACCAAAATATTACTAAAGTCAATTGTGGTACCACGGTCATCCAAAAAGAATAAAAAAATGAAAGAAAAAGAAAGAAAGAAAGAAAGAAAGAAAGAAAGAAAGAAAGAAAGAAAAACACAATGAGAGAAGGACTTTGACATAGAACTTATGGTTACGATGTTCATTTTTGTAAGGACAAGTTCAACCCTGAAGGGATGAAATGATGATCTATTATCACTGGTCAAATTCAGAGGACTACATAAAAGTGTCAACTAAATGATGTATTATTCCATAAATAATTACAAACAAATCTCTCATGATAACATCATCAACCCTTCTGGAAGTTGACACTTTAAAGACAAATGTCAGATGAGTTGGCTGCACAGTCTTAAAAAGTCAGCCCTATTAACCATGATTCCACACAGTTAACTACTGATTATTAAAAAATGGACATTTGTACAAACATCACCATTAAATATTTCTAACAAACGCCTTGCAGTGCCACTACCTTGAAAATCGTGGAATGACCCTTTGGACTTTTCCAGCGTAACTTCAGTTAAATTAAAGGGGAAACCCCATCCCGCCCTGAAGCAGTAAATTAAACAAAAAAGTAAAAAAAAAAATAATAAAAAATAATAATAATAATAATAAAAAATATTAATATTAATATATATATAATATATATATATATATATATATATATATATATATATATATATTGCCTAACAGAGTCGCATATTACTTCGATAACAATGTTATCAGATTCAAGTATATTTTCCTTCGTGAATCTGATACTGTAATCTTGACTGAGTAAACAACGACTTGAACGGTAAGCGAGAACTAATGCACAATCTACTATTTACCTTTACCTGAAAATTTACTGAGGCTATTTTAACCATGTTTGTTGTTTTGATTTGTGGATGTTTATTTAATGTTTTGACATGTACCAATATCTGAAACATTTACAAATCTCCCATACTACGCCGAATCTCTCAGCGGTAGGATATTTAAACTCCCGGCGACACTGAATGTTTTGAAAACCTTGCGACTTCCAGAAACAGACAGTCTCACCTCGTTTTTTTCGACTTGCTTTCTTTCTTGTTGAGAACTCCGGGGACGCAGTTGGTGAGCTCGGTCCAGTCCGCGTGCAAGCCGCAACTCCAGCCGGTGGAGAAGCGAGAGAACAGCCAGGTCTCCTTTCGGTTCGGACGGTAGCAAGTACACTTCTTCTGACCCGGTCTACAATCACACGGAAGCTCCAGTCGAACATTTTGGACTAGATGCCGCCCGAATGTCGTCCCGCCGGTCTTTTGGATGTGGAGAAACACAATCACGTCTTCCCCCTTGATTTCGAAATCTATTTTGCGCTCGAGATCTTTAATAGGGAAGTAGTACTTTTTCACATAGTGCGGATCCGGAGTGGGGAAAATGGTCATGTCCTCTTCGTACCCGTGCGGGGAGCCGAAGTTTATCACCCCGGGCGCCACGTACTGGTACAAAATAAGCATGAAGAAGACAGATCCGACGACGATCAACAGAAATTTACTGGTCCTTTCAACCATGTTCCTTTCCGTGTCGTTTATTTGTTATCATTTCTCAGACAACAACAGTCCGCGGTGCTTCTGTGCTGGCTTGCACCCTTCTCGTCTCTCCGCAGACAGATCATCATAGGTCCACTTAAGAGTTCAGAATCTGGAGACGATGTGTGTTTGGATCACAGTCTATGGTTTGGATACATTATATCCACATTTCGACCAGTCCTACCTGTCGAAAATCCAATTCGAATCCGTTCACGGGACCCTTGTTACAGATGAAGGCAGAGCAGTCCTCAAACCTCGAGTTGTTGAGTCTTCTGTGAAGCCACCCGTCAGAAAATGCCTCCCTTGTCTCGTATAATTATTCTACACAGCGACACCCACTTTCCCCCCAACACACACACACACACACACACACACACACACGCTCGTAACTATGAAGAAAAGGCTTTGTTTGGAGTCCTCGCTTGCAGTGTTTTTTTATTTATTTATTTGGACGTTGACTATTAATAACAGATAGCCTACGTTTTTCAGTTTTTTTATGCCAAAGATCCTCAAATATGTAGATAGCTTTTAAGTGGCCCTCTTGATAAAATATAAATATTTTATATATAAAGACCGATTTATACTGTGTAAACAAAATAACAGTACAGTTTACAGAATTAACTTTGATTTTTATTTAACTTTTATTTTATTTGAACATGTTTCCTCATGTTTCATGGTGGACTTGCACAAGTAACTTGAAAGTAATTATTTAGCTTTATGCCGGTGCACTGAGCGTAAAGAAATTTCGAACGAGAACCAAAATATCAAACCTGTAGTAATCGAAGAGATTTAGAGTTGGTTCCACGACTCCACACAGAACTGATAGGGGGCGACACAGAAGAGTACGAGACGTGACAATGGCATGTTGTAAAATTCCTCCAAATGATTTAAGCTTTATTTTCAAAGTGCATCTAAAAGCAGAAGCAGTAGTGATTGATGGACATGGATGATTTGTCACACGAGGGATTTTTAACCACTAAGGCTTTTGAATTTAAGACTAAGTGCAAGTAAAGCAATATATTTAGGTCTTAAATGTTCCATTTCAGAACCCACTATCACAGACAATAAGGCATAGAATTAAGCTTATTTCATGTTATATGTGGCTGTCGTGACTGTGAACGAACCCATGTAGACCCTGTACGTGGAGTGATGTTCCATTAAAATCTGCTTTACCTTCAGTTTTCCCTATAGTCATTTACTCGTGTTCCAGCTCCATTTGTCAGTCTAAAATTTCAGTAGGAAGCCTGACCTCAACCCCTTTTAGCACAAATACTAATGATAATATGAGCTTTGAATTCACCTTTAGCGTCAGCCTCACAGTACAGTTCACCTGACTACATGGAAAATTCCATGTTTATGTCAGCTCGGCTGAAATGGATCGCTTGATCCCAAGCATATTTGTTGATAATACAGAGGTGAACTATCTCTTTTGTCACTTCAATGAAGCAATCAGCAATGTTTTTTTATGCGAGAGAGTCCATTAGCAAATAAATTAAATTATTTCAAGCAGCGGAACCATCACAGCATTTTATATCGTTAAATCATGCATAAAAGAATATGATTTTGTTTTTACAAACTAGCCTATCAGCAAACATATACTCCAAGGTCATTAATGTTTACAGTATTTTTTTTTTTAAATTTCTGTGCCACTAGCACCACCAAACTCCAGAAATAATAATTATTAAAATAAACACATATTACAGCAATTTATTAAACAATGTGAAGAAAATATACTAAAAAAAATCTCTAAGAGGGGATCCAAAATAAACTGTTTTCCAGACAATTTCCTAATATGCCATTTATCAGCCATTTATTAAAAGCAGTGCTAATTTAGCATCAATAAAATAAAAATTTTAATATATACTTTTTAAAAATAATTTTGAATTCATTTGTATTTTATTTTTAAAATTATTTCAGTTTTTGCCAATTATTTGCTTTTTTAATATGTCTATATAGTTTTTATTCATTTTTTTTTTTTCAGTTTTAGTTTTAGTTATTTTAGTACATTAGGGGTTATTCACACCAGGAAAATCCGCTAGTTAACTTGCTTTGGTTCGGACCAAATACAATGTTGATTTTTTTTTGTGTGTGGTGCGGTTCTCTTTCACACTGCCCTTTTTGCAAGTTAACCAGAAATTGTAAGCAAAACCACACATGTGCTAAGGTCATCCATTCACTGGACAGAAATTCTCAAGCAGGAAAAAGCAGGAAGTTCGAAAACAGGCTAATCATGGAGATTTTTTGTAGTGCAATTGTTATCATTTTACTGATTTTCTGTTATCAGCTACAAACACAATACAAAGACACTTATGAACATCAGATGAGGCAATGTCATCTATATGATGTTGTAACAAGGATTTTGCGAAGACGAAGAAGTGCTGCAAAACGGTTCCGGTGGAGAGAGCATGTTCTTATGTGCGCCTACCATGGCATACTGACAATGGCACTGCGCAGAAGACGGATTAGATATAAAGAAAGCGAAAGTGAAACTTAAAAAAAACATTTTTCAATGGCTAAGCTAGCAAATGTAGCGAACACAACACTTTTCCAAAAGACATCTCCAACTATGGGAGCCTGTTAAATCAAAAGGTGCAGTGCTTTCTGCAACTGGGTCGGATCGAGGTCGGATCATATTCGCACCTTAAACGAACCGTAACAGAGTTCGTTTGGAACCGAACCGAGACCACCTCTTCAGCTGGGTCTCGGTTCGGTTGTTTGGTGCACACCAGAGTGCAATTGCTGTATTCACACAAGCCAAAAAGATCCGCACCACAGGGGGAAACGAACCAGAGTTTGTTTCAATAAAACCAAACAAGACAGGTGTGAATACACCCTTATTAAAAATAATCCTAAAAATAAAAGAGTTTTTGCACCAATGTTTTAATCGAACCAAACTTGCCAAGTGTGAACACACCCTAAGTCAACTAAACGACAATGAGAGAGGTTAGGTGTCACTTTGGCAACTAGTCAGAAAAAATGCTTTTGGTTTTAGTAAGGTACAAGTTGGGTGTTGCTTTGGCAATTTTTTTTTTTTTTATGGTTTTAGTTATAGTTAACTAAAACAACCCTGAACAGAAGTACAGATAGCCACGCCAGCCAATTCACGCCATTGGTGGAGTCGTTTTTGTTATGTTCAAATAGACAGGTTGCTCAATTCAGGAATCAGTGTCACAAAGACACAACATTTATAACTTTCAAGAAAATTAACCAATAGGCGCCTTATGTATAGTTGACACTGCATATTAAGTTAGAATAGGATAATTTTTAAAGTGACATCCTTCAGCTTTGTACATAGTTTAAAGTTAAAATAATAATAATAGATTAGATAATGAACATAGTGAGTGTATTGCACATATTTTTATACATTTCACATAGGGCTCCAGCATACATAGGACAAGCAGTTTGGGGATGGGCATATGACCTATAGGAAGTCATTGCCCACAGTAACCTGATTTGCAAATATGGCCTGTATCCTGAAAGATAATGACTAATATTGATTGTGCAAACTACATTCATCTTCAATTTCCAGACAGAATATAGCCGTTAACTGAGTTTCCATTATAGACGACTGATGTCCAGTGGCTTGAGCTCATCTGGACTCCTGTAAAGTGAATTATACTTGCTCCCCCCCCCCCACCCCCTTTCTAATACACGATGAAATGATTACTATATGTAGTTCAGGGATGTATAATCTACTATTCACATACCTCCTTTAATTCAACAAAAACCGTTGAGCATCTGAACATGAGAGCTTAGGAGCTAATTTAATTAAATGTTTTTTAAGAAGGACCTGAGATTGACAATTGCCTTTGTTGGTGTAGTGCATCACGTCTGACTTGGCCTTGCTTAAAACATTGTCCCTGGATATAACCTCGTTATTTGCCTTAAGGGGTGAAAGCATTGAAGCAAGTAAGTGATTCAAGTTCCTATAATGAGCAAGGACACAGTAACCCAACTTCATGTTAAACTGCATTTAATTATTCTCATTTTTGACCAGTGATCTTAGAGTCTGACCCAAACCAGTGATGATCATTACAGAAAATCCAGGCAAACATAATATTAAATGGAAAAAGACTGTCATGCGATATGTTTGGTGTCGCTTTTGTACTTTTGTACTGCCTCTTTGGTAATGCAGATGGTTTGCATTTATTAGATTAAAAGAGGAAATATTTCAAATTTTTAGAGCACATGCATGGCTGCAAAGTGTGCCTTGCGTGTTTCACTGCTGTTGTTGGGATGTTTTTGTCATCAAACACCACATTTTCCTCTGCATAACCTATCACGGCATGCAAAATAATAAAAGTCAAGAAAACACAGAAATAAACATTTCAAATAGCCAAGGAACTCCAGATAAAGGCAGTCCATTAAAAAAATAAATAAAAATTATATATATATATATATATATATATATATATATATATATATATATATATATATATAAATATATGAAAGGATACAAGTCTACATTGTTTTATTTTTTTTATTTTTATTTTTTTTGCAATTTGAATCATCATGTAGTCATTATGCTTGGTTTAACTTTAAAGCAAGATCAAAATTACGAACCAAATTATTAATTAATAAAACAGAAAAGCTTGCCCCTTGATATTTTGTCATTATTGTTATCAGCATTAAAAACAAAGATTACATATTACATACAGTTCATCCAAGGTCAAAATTTAAAGTAAGAAGTATATATATACAATGTATTAATTTACTTTTTTTTCATATTTAAACTCAAACAAAATTGTTTTTGGGAGTTCGAAAACAAACTTTCCAAAATAGTTTGCTCCAGCTGGTTAACACCTTCGAAATATCATTTTTTTTACCCCTAGTGGAGGATGAAAATAAAAAGTGTATACCAGGGCCTTTATCTTCAAAGAATGAATATATGGTGTATTAATGGTTAAACATGTTTGATCATTAACCAGACTTTAAATGGTCCATTTCAGGGTAACTCGCAATATATAAGCAATGCACGTGTGGAATTTGAACCCTGTTTTGTGGTTGAGACATTAAGTTCACCTTGTTTGCAACCAATCCAGCAATGAATCTGACCAGAGCACTTTAACAATATGAGACTCTCTCTGTTTAATGGACTTTTATTGCCACTGTAGGGTTACAAATGTTCCATGATGTTCCCCAGCATGATTAGTTTGGTCATTTAATGTGACAAATGAGAATGAATGTCTCCTCTGACTCAGCATGCCTGAGCGCTGGAAAATTTCAAAAAGCTAGAAGTGCAAAGACACTGGCTCCAGCGAATCAGTAGTGTGAAAATTATGAATTTGCTTGGGGCCATGGATTAATTGTAGCAAAATAACTCCTTCCGTATTTCAGTTTCTGTGGGTTCGCCTTTGAAGCACAAATGGCTGACGTCAGAGAGCGAGGCAGCTGCAAAGCAAAATTAGATTAGACAAAGCCACACGCCTCCCAGAGACAAGGTGGCTTGTCGAGCTGCCGTGAAAGCAAAGAGTGGTTAAATTCATACTTTCCATCATGACCTTGAACAGCACACATTCAGAGATAATGAAGTAACATGCACCTACAAACACTCACACAAAAGGAGACTGAAAACGGCAAAAATGTTTCCAGTCGCCTTGTTTGACACCAGAGCACTTAAATGCTTTATTTTTTTTGTTCTTCTAGGCTCTTACTAAAGCACATTCTTTTCTCTCTTTATTTAATTTAGTGTTTAAGTACGATGTTAAAATACAAGACAGTATTTTCCAGATCACATCTGAAGTACTCCAAACTACTTGTTCAATCTCCACACTATCTAGTCACTTGTGCACACCATAAAAGCAGTTTTCATTCTTTTGAACAAATTGCCAATGCTTATACTTTCATGCAACTGATTATGTACAAATTCTGCATTATCAGTTGCTTATGTCATGTTCATCAAAACATATTACACTGGTTTTCAGTTGAAAAGTCTTACTCTCCCCAGAACATCTAAGCATTAGTTTATTGCATAAGTCATTAAATGCAAAATGGTTGAACCAGTTGTCATAATTTTCAATATATTTCTATTAGATATTTTTGTAAATGTGTCCTGAATTGATAAATTGCTCTCAGCTGAATCTTGACTTTTGTTAATGAAGGGGAAAGTGGCTTATTCGACATTGCATTTTGTATATACTTTTCTGTTTCGTAATGACATTGTACTGTTACTGTCTTGCAGTCTGTAAAAGTTCAACCTGTAATTGTCTTGCAATCAATATCTCAAACCATATACAGTAATGTATAAAATCATTGACATTAAAACATAGCCATAGTTTACAAAAGGAAATATTGACAAAGTACATTGTTATAATGATAACATGGCTAAGCATTTTGATTGTCTTGTTTGTGTACAATGACACTAGGATTAGTCATTCTGATGATATCGATATCTTACTGACATAAATATGAACTAAGGATTTTTAGCAACATGCAGGCTTTTGCAGGTGATCCACTGTGTGCTGATGCTTGTATGAATAGCTTTGAGAAATGCATTTACTGGTTTGCATATGTTAAGGATGATTTGAAAAAATGTACCAAAGTGACTAAGAAAACTTTCAAATGAATTGAAATTTAACAGATATGACAGATAGACACATGGATGGATGGATGGATGGATGGATGGATTGGTGGATGGATGGAACACAGACAGACAGACAGACAAATAGACATATAGATAGGTAGATGGACAGATGGATGGATAGACAGATAGATAGATATCACACTGCACATTCAATATAATACTGACCCCTGTGAGCCCTAAAAACCTAGAGACCCCCTGAGGGTTGTGTGATTGATAGAAACACACCTATGCAGGTTTCCTGATCAGCCAATCAGACCTCTCTCCATACGTGCCCTCTCTCAGAAATAATTGCTTTCTTTCACTACTTCACCCTTCACTCTCTCTCCTTCTCTCTTTGTTACAAGCACAAGGCACTCTTGTGATAAAACTGCTCATCAACGTACGCCTTTGACTCCATTGGTTGTCCACTGGTTAACAAAGTCTCCATCACAGAACCCCAGCACCTGGTATCCCTCTCAACTCCTACAAGTCTCTCCATATGCTCCGCTACCCACAAACACACAGTATTGTGTGCCAAAGTGCTTATTGTCTTTCTAAGGGCAGAACTCATCATGCCTGCAAAATCACAATTAAAGCCATCTGTGCTAAGCCGTGGATGCAAAGAACAACACTGGAGGTCAAAGACAAACATGCGCGGTTATTCAACAGAACAGATCATTTGAAATCCAGTGCCCTGTTACAGCCATGAAATACATGACTGATTAAAGTTTGGATCATAGAAATAGACATGCTAAAATGTTAATATTCAACAAACAAAAAAACTTTTGAACCGTAGTGTACAAAATATGCATGTTTATATTGACTGGAAATTATAATAAATCTGTGTTTAACTTGATTTGTCTGTGTAAAACAGCTAAATTTAAACATAAAAGAATAAAATTCAATTGTAAACCAATACAATTAAAAGTCTTTTGAAAAGTAGCAAAAATCCAAGAAAACATGGTTAAAGATTTCTAATACAGTTTTATGATCTCACATTAAACAAAGCATGAACATGCAAAGTTCATTTGATGCAGTTACTCCAAAATAATAAATTAAATAAATTAGAATTCAATTACTTTTGGGATAATAGGTGCATGTTTCTTTTTCAAGCTTCATCAACATGCATTAACACCTTGATTTGGTAAGTTATATATGAACAATTCTCCAACCCTACTGTAAGTATCAGCAATAGTAGAAGTGATGCTTACCTTACCAAATATCACAACATGCAGCCTAATTACATAGCTGCTCTCTCAAAGATGTCAGATGTTTGTACCAAGAAATGCCCTTCTTAACAGGTGTTACAGTATCTATAAAGTCCCTGACATAACAAGCACCTGACAGCTCAGATAAAACAGATCACAGGGTTTGCCTGTCAGGTTAAAGACAGAAACGTCCCTCCTGCCAAGCCACAATGAGCAGAGACTGATCTCCCCGAGCTGATCAACCTTGGCATAATCAGCAAACAAGAAATTATTCATATTTTAACCCAACACAGCAAACCTGCAGAAAGTTGTGCATCACCTCCATCAACTCCATCAGCCACAACATCTCTGCATGCTGCTGACGTGAACCTCAAACTAACGAGCTGAGAAAATGTGCTATAACACATTTACATTTTACAAAATGAGCACGGAGAAAATGAACAGGCTGCTTTAAACACAATGAGTCATACTGAAGCAAGCTGTGCATTGAAAAGGTAATCAATGCCTCCCAAAAAGCCCCAGTTCCTTTTTGCATCCCAGTGGTTGCTCATTTGATATGTTAATAAGTTCCAGATGCAATAATTGCAGGGTTAATTAAATGTTACATTCAAGGGGCCGCAGAGAAGTGTTTCCTGATTACTATGTAAGAATAGTAGAGACCAGAGCTGCTGAGAAGGAAAAGGAGAGAAAGGTAATAGAAGAGACAGAGAGGGGGATGGAGTGAAAGCAAAGACGAAAGAGGAAGTGGTATTAAGTGGAACAGTGATGTTCATCTGGCAGTGTACATCTGCATATCTGGGCCCCGCTGAAGCCCACCCATGAGTCAGTGGTGAGAGTATGTGCAAAAGTGTGTGCGTTTTTAGGGCCTATACTTGGAAACATGGCATAAGGAAGCCAACCACATGTGAGTCCTTGGGGATCGTTCACACAGGATTGATGGGTAAGAATCTAAAGTTCGCTCTCATCAGTCCGACCCATCTGTTCTCTTAGCCTGCATTTCCTCTACAGTAATCATCACACTGAGCATTCTAGTGGAGAAATGGATGACATAAAAGGATGAATTAGAATCTATAGCAATTCGCCATGAATTTGTCATTTACATTATTTCTTAGAGGGAAAGTGTTTATTTTCTGTTCCATTAGAATCACACCAAACGGATTGCAAAACGATGTGGGAAGATTTGCATAACGCCGCCCAAATTTTCACACAAAGAACGAAGGTGTAACCTTTGATTCTCCCTGTTGCCGCCGCTGCCATGTTGTGGAGATGCTGTGTGTTTAGTTGTGAAAGCGAAACTACTTTGTTTGGCCTTCCAAAAGAGGACACAACTAGAAATCAGTGGTTAAGTTTTATTTACAACACTGTTCCAGAACAGTTCACCCCAAATATTCAGATGTGTGCAGCACATTTTATGGAGGACTGTTTCCTGATCCTTGGAGAGAAGACTACAATGTAATATTACATATGTAAAGGATTTGCCACTGATGATTCAAACATGAGTTTTGAGCAGTGTAGAGCAGCATTCTCAATTCCAGTCTTCACGCCCCCCTGCTCTACACATTTTGTATGTTTATCTCATGGCTTCAGACGTTTGTTCTATTCAAACGTAAGTGCCCTGTGAAGTGGACATCACAGAATATTCTGCCATGATTCCAGTTCAAAGCGAATGTATATGTTCCATTAAAAGTGCATTGAAGTGTGCGAGACGGGAATTTAAATTGTATTTATTTACAGAGGTATATGATGTCACACTTGTCCGTGTGTGAAGACGTTGCACAGCGTAAATCCGTGAATGAATGTTCTGAAGTGAGGTAACTTCAACAGATTTCCCCTGCTCAGGGAGTAGGGAGCAATGAACACTGTAGGGATCATGTCAATGGGAACACAGTTCATGCATGGAGTTAACTTCTAATGAGATGATTATCTGAATCAGGTGTGTGAACAAAGAGAGACGTGCAAAATATGCAGAGCAGGGGGTCGCGAGGACTGGAATTGAGAACTGCTGGTGTAGAGTAGTGCTTGTTGTTTTTGTCCGATCACAAATGCAGACATGATTTTATGTTTACGCGGCGCGATGCAATGCAACACATAAAAACACAGTATAAATCATTATAATCCGTAATTATGTCCCCAGTGGATGCAAAAAATGGCTTAATTGTAATGGGTTTTATTATTTTTGTCTTGTCTCGCGGGTGTTCTGACCGGGACACGCATCACAGTATGGCAAGGGGGTGTAACATTTCTGTCCCTAGCTTTTGGCATTCGGCCAATCACAAGACACTGGAAATCTGACAAATCAGAGCACACCTCGTTTTTCAGAACGATGAGCTTTGTAAAAAACGACACAAAATAATGTTCTTTTCTCAAACTATTGGTAGAGCCAATGTTGTTGTATCAGGCTGATTGGAATGTTCGAATAAACAAAGTTTTGTTTTGAGTGCCACAGTTTGCATATTGAGAACATAATCCCACATAAATCGAATTAAGAAGAACTGAGAGGAGTAGACTGAAGCAACACTAAGGGTATTCAGTTACATGGGGGAGAATGATCTACTGTACTGTAGGACGCTGTTATGTAACTTTGGAGTTTGGAGTTCAGTTTATGCATACTGTGCTGCAGTGCCATGCGGCATAGCTTTTAAAGAAATCAGTGCTATCTGTCTGGCCTGAAAACTCCATTTCATCATCTTTAACAAGGCAGATTTTATTGTGCTGATTATGTCAAAATCTCCTGCACCAGTAGTTTGCCTCCAGGGCTAAAGCTACATTTCTGTGGCACTGTAAGAAGAAGCAGAGACTAATAAGAATATAAGGAGAGTGAGAGAGTGTGTGAGAAACAAAGGGAAAGTAGAAGCTATGCTGGAAAATATGCAGTTATTCTGATTATGAAATGAAGGGTATTATATGAGAGGAATGCAACAGCAGGTTCATTTTAGCACAAAGTTATGTAATTTAATTAAAGTCAGTTAAAAAAAAAATATAGAAATGAATGAAAAATTTATTTAAATAATTAATTTTTGAAATTAAATAAGTATGCCTGGTTGGAACAGGGATCATAATAGTTGTTGGTAATCAATGGGACTTTTATTTCAACAGGGTTACCCATGTCATTTAACGTTAGCTTTAGATGTTGTTTTATCAATTATGTGTAGCTGCTTAAATAAATAATCTTTTTTTTTTCTTCAGTGAATTAGCAGGGTGACAGTTTTTCTTGCTTCTTGACTCTCAGTACACACTATAATGTGCTAGATTAGATATAAATACTTGATTGTGTCAACATATGGCAGCATTGAACATATGTGCACATTACAGGCTGACAGATTGTGTTTCTTGTCATGCAACCCGCCACATACAGTAAATGAAAAAAAATTATTTGATCCAATTGCTCTATTTGAGATGCCTACATCAACTACAAAATCAAAAGTACCTACTTAACCTCAGATGTTTCTGATAAAATTCGACATTTGTTGACATGCAGTGATAGTAAAGTGCTCTATTTCATCTTATTGCTAGCACAGACATTTATAATATCTCATTTGTGATTCTTCTTCCTTACAGGCAGTATGGAAAATAAAGGACACAAAACATACATCCTCCCTGAGGTCCAGCTAAAAACCTCTGAAATCCATGGAAGAAAAATGGCAAAATCTCAAAGGCCATTAAAGAGCAGCTAAATCAATTGAGTGACATGCAAGACCAGGGAAGTCATGGAGCAGATAAACCTGTACAAATCACACCAAATCTCCCATCCTATCCAAAGGTGTGTTTGAGGTCTATTTATAATATACAGCAGAAACAAAAGTTGCTTGAAGAGAGGAATCTCTGTAGCCCTGAAAGCTGATTCAGAACGTGGGCTGAGAATAGAGAGATAAAGAAAGCGTCTACAGACTCCTCAGCGAGGTGACCCACACCCACTGTATTAATGCAGGGAATAAGTGAGAGCATGTGATATCCCCTCTACACTCCTCCACTCACTGCAGTGGAAATGGAGATTAATCAGCCTGGGTGCATGGGCAGGAGTCACAGAGTGGGTGGAGAGAGTCATACACAGTCTTCTGAAGTCCTACTGTACACCCCAGCCCAGCCAGAAATGCCCAGAGGCGAGCTGACCAAACTGGGACAAACGGGGCGTTCACCTTTCCACACACTTCAGTACAATGCACTCATACATGTTCTTGAGGTACTATATTTAACTTCAAGTTTCTCTTTATATAAAGTTTAATGCCTGAAACTCTCTTACATCTGAGCTATATATATGATTCAGATATTGGAGAGACTAAAACCACTGAAACAAAGTGCTTAAAGCTGAAGGGTGTATTTTTTAAATGTTAAAAACTTTTTGCTATCACATCTTAACATGTAGAGACTATAACTAAATACATTAGTAGGTGAATTTACCCAAAAGTGAAAAATCTTGCTCTGTTTGTTTGAACATCCCAATCAGCCTGACATAGTAACAGAGGCTCAAAGCTACATTATAACGTGTTCGGGGGCGAAACTCGAATCTGTTTGTCCAGTCAATGGCTGTGTGTCATTATTTTGTAATTCAGTTTGGTGATGCTAGCAGCACAGATGTCTCACATTTCTGTTTTAACTCAGACTAGTAACTAAAAAACTAATTTATATCCTTTTTATATCGCTTTATAATCTAATGCCATAGTTACTACCTCAATAACATTTTAACTTTTCTTCCATGCCAGGGTTGTCATATTTTAATGTAATGTAGGAGAAATAATTTATATCGCTTTATAATCTAATGCCATAGTTAAAAAAATAAATAAATTGTGCGCACGATTTACTAATTCATTCCCTCAATGTACTAAAACGTGCACACGATTACTATTGTGTTCCCTCAATTTGTCAAATCGTGCATACGATATAGCAAATCGAGGGAACGAATTAGTAAATCATGCGCACAATTTATAAATCGTGTGAACGAAATAGTAAATCGAGGGAACGCAATAGTAATCGTGTGAACGTTTTGTACATTGAGGGAATGAATTAATAAATCGTGCACACGATTTAGCCTACTATTTTTTCCTGCATGTCATGTGCAGGGCTTCGTAAATATCTAATGCCATAGTTACTACCTCAATAACATTTTAACTTTTCTTCCATGCCAGGGTTGTTTTTTTTTTGTGTCTATCAGGACATTCAGTGTTTTCTATCAATAAATTAGCAGCATAGTCACGTTTGAGTTGTTCCATACTAATATATTTCCAAAGGCCAGAGAAATGCCGTTCACAGCATTAAAAAGCCTTTTGTTTTCACAGGACAAGTTTGGCTATGCCACATTCATTAAAACTTCATTCCTCCAGTGTGGATGCATGGGAGGTTGCCCTAATTAGTGCCTCTACAAAATTTAGGTAGGGTCACGGCCCTGTCAGTGGGGCAGTTGGAGGTGGTGTCCTTGGGAAAGACATATTGTTGCAATATAAGGGCCTTCAGGGTTGACGTTACGAAGCACAAACTGGCTTAATTAACAGCTGTGGAATGTCTTTTGACAGCCACAAGGACCTTGAAGGAGACAGGAGAGGGATTGGGGGGCATTTAAATTGTGAATTCTATGACAGTCCTTCATTTAAATAACACACAGGTGAAAATACTGTTAAGAACAAGGTTAAACAATTCATGTACATACTTAAAAATACCATTACAGAGAAGAAAATTCTCTGGAAATACTGCCGATCATCGGACCATCTACAGACATCATCATACAATTTTTTTTTTTTTTAGTTTACTGTTTTCTTTGTCTTATTCTCTATGCTCACGGCTAAGCAGCTCATGTGCTGTATCACTTTTAAAACTGACCCCGATGCAGAGCATAAGACAGGAAAAATTAATTATTCAGCATGGAGAAATATGAACTCTGAATGGTGTGACTCATGAGAGCTCTCAGCCAATAGGGACACCCTACTCTCCTGATTTTATGAGTTCAGGAGAAGAGCGAGGCCTTACTTTCATCCTCAGAGAATAGCACTGATATAATCACAGAGGTAAGGATGCAGAGAGTCAAAGTGGGATTACTTCTATTGATTAAAATCTCACGGTCAGTCCAGAAAAGCCAACTGAGGGTTGAAAAATCACTGCAGAATGGTGTCCCTGGACCAAAAAAAAAACAACAACAACAAAAAACCTTTTCTAGATGAGGGCTGGAAAGCACAGTTAACTAAATAAAGACCAATATAAAACAACTTACACTTAAATTACAAAACACATATAGTCTCAAAACAGGACAAAGAGGCATGAAAAAATAAAATAAAAAATAAAATAACAAAGTAAGTATATGAAACAATATAAAATACTGGAGTGAATAATTGCAGACTGAAAACAAAAAAAAAAGATATGATATGAAACTATAAAATACTACATTAAAAATAGATATAATCAAAAAAACTTTATCATCTTTCATTATCTTACACTGCTTATTTATTCCATTCATAATAAAAGACCGGAGTGATAAAATGGCTTTGGAATGACCCACAAAACTACTACTGGAGAAATGTGACTAACATCTGTACCCTGACCACACACAATTTTCAGCAGGACTGGCAATGTAATAGCACCACACAATCAATTACATGCAAAGCAGATGCTTTTAACCAAAGTGTCAGTCCACATTATATAAGAAAAGTCTTCCTGGAACAAACCAAGGATTAAGATTGCGGGGTTCAATCGCATCAACCCAAATCTTTAACCACTGTGCCACACCACCGTTATTTCTTGGTAAAAAGCCTGAACACTGTAGACCAGCCAAATACATTATATGCACGAATAAACTGCTCCAAACTGGAGGCGCCTGTGTGCTAGGAACGACAGTGGTGTGACTGACTGACACACTCTTGGTGAGAAGAGACACAAGAAACTTCAAACATTTGACAGAAGACGTCTGTGACGACTCTTCAGACATCAGTCAGTCGCTGGCTGCAATGACAGCTACTCGCAACTCACAACAGCCCAAATGGGATAAGAAATACTGCTAATGCATTACTTCTGTACTTCACACATAACTCAAGCTCTTGTAGTTTACTAAAACAGTGTGGTACGTGAACTATTTCAGAGATAAAGGCTTCTAGCAAGCAGACCACTGTCTAAGGCCTGCTTCAGAACACTTTTTTTTTTATATATACATTTTGCACACCAAACTTAGCAGACTACACACTATCAACCTATTTATCAACATTTATTTGATCCATTTATTTGATCAAGAATACTGTAAAAACAGCAATACTGTGAAATTTTATTACAATACACTGATGAATAGAAAGCTCAAAAGAACAACATTTATTTAAAATACAAATCTTTTGTAACAAAAATTCTCTTTACTGTCAATTTAACGAAATCTTTTTTTTTTTAAATCTTACCTACCTGAAACTTGATATGGCAGTGTATCACACAAATATTAATCAGCATATTTTTCAAAATTGATAATATTAAGAAATGTATATTGAGCTTCAAATCACCATATTAAAGTGATTTCTGAAGGATCATGTGGCACTGAAGACTGAAGTAATGAGACAGCTTTGCCATCATTTTAAAATTTAATTATATTTCACAATATTACCATTTTACTGTATTTTTGATCAATATATATATACTGTATATCAATTCATTGTGGGATTGTTTTATGAAAGATACAAGATGTTGTCTCAAATTTTTATAAAAATTAGGTATCCCAAAAGGTATTTAGAGTTACAATCTGAGACAGCATTTGCACTGTCTATGATGGTCCAAAAAATTATTTAGGTAAGCAAATAACCATGTGTTGAGTGTCATGTCACATATTCTTATTACTTTAGCTTACATATAACTGAGTTTTTCAGCTACACTCATGTCCTTAGGGTATTCGTGACCAGTATCAGACATTTTAAAAGGTCATTTAAGTCACCACCCTTGGTTTTCATTGCATCTCCTTCAGGCCAAATAGCTGCTCTCATGTCAGATTCAACATTACTCAGCTATAATAAACAGACCTGGCTGCTATTGACTGCCATGAAGTCAACAGCACATCACAGCCCATGACTGTCAATCATCTGTCAGCTTACATGACATTCTGAATAGACAGTGTTCAAGAGGACTTACAGCAGGTTGTGGGTTTCTGATGTAAGAAATCATAAAGTCATAGAGACCTGAGATAAAACATTAAACATAAAAAAAAAAATAATAATAATGAGTAATAATTAAATAATTTAACTGATAATACA
Source organism: Cyprinus carpio (assembly GCF_018340385.1). Lineage (NCBI taxonomy): Eukaryota > Metazoa > Chordata > Actinopteri > Cypriniformes > Cyprinidae > Cyprinus > Cyprinus carpio. The sequence continues at coordinate 18,520,451 of NC_056595.1, forward strand.
TTAATGAATAATGCTCAGAATTATGCTCTCAGTTAGCTAATAATTTAATAATAATTAAAAATATTTACTTTAATCTACTTAAAAAGCAACAACAACATAATTCAAAGATAAATCTGTATATTCGAGCATTTCATCAATGCTGGTTATGATATAAATCTCCCAGACTTGCAAATTAACAAATCAAAAAGTTGCAAATTAACAAATCAAAATAGCACATTTTTGATCATAAGATAATTTTGAAAATTGATTTGAACCAGAAAAACTGTCATCAAACAGTCCTACTTTGAATTGCATGCTGAGGATAGTCTTCATGTTTGAAGCTTTGGAAGAAAAAACATATTTTTCAACATCTTTAAAGACTTCAAATAAAAATGAAAAACTGGATGTTATTTAAAAATGAAAGGAAAAAGCCAAACAGCAAACATTAGGATCATCTTTTGAAATGCCATTCAGTGATAAATTGTGTGGTTACTTTGTACCATTTCTCAAGTTCTCCCTTAAAACCAGATATAAAAGGTACTTGAAAGCATAATTGTGATCCAGCGACAATCTAAAGTTCAACTAGATTGTTTTTCAAAGCATATGTTCTGAGTTGGAATGCAAAGGCGGCATTTTCTCATTCCGCGCTCAGTGGTCATCAACTCTTTCAGTCTGGTTATTATTATTTTCAAACTGTGTTTTGTTCTTTGGTTACGACCACAGGTTAGTCTTGGAACTTAATTGGGAAATGCAAGCCAAGTGTGAGTGAGTGTTTTCAAACTAAACCAGAACTACACACTGGGGAGCAGCCAACAGTCTTCAACAGATAAACATGCTTAAGTATATGCAATCATTCTCTCATTTAAGAGCGGATTGATGGATAAGCATGAGTGAAATGCAAAGCATCATTTTTTTATCTCTCTGCAGGGAACAATGCATGCATCAAACATCTCTGAAAATCTATCGGAGTTCTCATGTGGCAGTGAAAATCTCTCTTATTACATTATCTCATTTTGCATAATATGATAAAATTATTGCATGCAGCAGAAAAATTAAGAAGTTTAAGCAAAGACTTGTGTAATGGTCCGTAAGTAATTGCTCTCAGGTTTGAGTAATTTGGTTAATAGTGGTAAAATGTAAATTACAGATAAAAAATACAGCTGTGGGAGGTAGTAGGATGGGAAATAATAGTAAAATGGAGATTGGGCACAAGCTGTGTGGTCTTATGTGCTGTAACACTCACCATATTTATAGAAATCATTTCTGTCATTTCTGACACATTAGAACTCTGAGCATACAGAGTTTTCCTTTACTGATTTGCCATGGGTGGAATTGAGGATATATTACTTTTTTTTATCTTAGCAAGATTTCTGTATGCTTACATAATAACCCTCAGAAAAAGAAAAAGAAAAAGGAAAAAGAAAAAAGAAAAAATCGGTTATGAGTTTATGCATGGGGGAGAGTTGATGAATGAAATAACTATGTTCCCTGACCAATTTCTCATGTAATCGTCTGACCTTGAACAAACAGTGCAATTTATGCTCATTAAGGGCATCCGATTGTTTACTCCTGGAAAGAGCGAGCTCCTCAGAAACCCCACTGTTTCACGACACACAATAAATCACATTTCATTTTGGCACAGTGAGCTCCTCTCTTAATTTAGAGGAAAATGAAAGACAGCATTTATACAACTGAAATTCTCTTTCCTCTCCTGCTTGGCATTAGTCCAGAAAATAGATGCTTGCCTTTAAATATGCCTCTTATTCACTGATTTATCTCCCTTTCTCTCCATGCAGATCTGCTGAATGGAAACAAAGTTGAATTCATACACAAAGACAAAACAAGCACACGTAATTTTCTTCATTCTAGATCAACAAGCAGAACAAGATTAAATCAGCTGAGAAGCTTGATGAAAAATAAACATAAAGGTAACTACATGTAGTGCTTAATGAAATTATATGAGAACATGTGAAGACAATACAAGCATTATAATCAATGTATCATTCAGACAATGCATTCTAAATGGCAACTGAGACTGCGTGTGATACCTTTCTGAAGAAAATCTGAGTGATTTATCATTAGACATGTTGCTAGGGTGTTCTGGGTTGTTGCTAGGGTGTTAATGACAGCTGCTTACTGGTCAAAAGATTCCCTCTCTATGATTATCTTGTCAGTAGATATTGCTTGAGACCCTTTTTTTATGTCAATAGGATTTTATTGCCCACCAGGTCAAAATAATATGTCCAATCAATCAGAAAAAGAATAGCACAGACTTCTTGGTTTCATTAAAGAAAGCACATGTCCGAAGTACAATGCAGACAGGTTATTAGACCATGTAAGCTCATTTACATTACTGCAAGTGTGATATTGATTTTATACAAAAATTCCATAAATAAGAAGTTAATATTGAGTAACTTACATTTCAGAAACAATATTGCCCCAGTTACTTTGTCCATTTCTGCTCCACCAACAAAACAGATCCAAATGAAGCCAAAACAGAATCACCAACAAAGAGTATTGCTGTTTCAATCCTGAATGAATCAGTGCTTTTGAATGAATCGTTTGAGTGAATGACTCAGTTACTCACTCATAAAGATGGCCATTTGTTTCCTGTGTAGTAGAAAAGTAGGCAAGCTTTGAGACATACTGTCACGTCATATTGTGTCTTTAACAGACCGCTCTGACGCATAGTTACACGCAGCTTGACACTGTAAACTGGCATGTCAGTCATCTTTTCACCGTTAACATCCTCTAAATTGAAATAAAAACACAGATAACATTAAATAAATATTTTTACGAGGTTAAATGTTGATTATTAGTAACTCAAACCCCTTTATCTAAACCTATACTTAACCTCGGTCATGCACATCCGCCATGTTTGTAGTTTTTTAATGCTTTTTATTCGTGTTTGTAGTTCTGAACTGAATCCTTCACTAAAGTGAAATGGATTGTGGGCAATATTAGCCATTAGAGTGTGCATAGAACCACACTTCAAAAATCTACCTGAAATAGTAGACCATCTGGGGATGCCCTTATGGCATACTCTTTTCAGCATACTATGTTTTGGGATACACTTATTTTAATCTCACATACTATTTAGGATGGATAGTATGAACACTGAGACACAAGGTCAGTGTTTTAAAACAAATAAGTTGATTGATTTGCTCACTCCTTGTTTCGTTGCAGAATGAATCGACTGAGTGAATTATCCAGTGAATCACCCCTTGTTTAAATTCTGAATGAATCAATGTTTGTGAAAGAATCGCTAAAAATTTAATGAAAAGTCGCCAACTACTGGTGAAACAATGTAACCTCCCTTACAAAAATTTAATTATTTTATTAGTAAATAGCTGTTTTTTCAATGTAACCAGCAAAACCATGGTTAATTTTCAATTTTCGTAAGGGCTGCAGAGAGAATAGCCTATAATTGAAAACAAAACTCATAGGCCTATTCAGTGTTTTCTATTCAAATTAAAGATTCAAAAGGGGGTTGAATATAGAATCATCACTGAAAATATCATGTAATTAACAGTATTTTTGTTCACTAAATCCTCTACAGAGTTAATAAAATAGTGTACACCACCAAACGGACCTGTCATCCCTTTACATACATGTACTATCTGCACCACTGTGTATGCAAATACTGGGTCACCTTGACTTTAATGACTGCAGCGCTCACTACAAATAAAGGGAGTCTGTGCAGTCGGGCGAGGAAACGAGGCACTGCCTCAGAAACACATAGGCCGATGTGAGAAAACATGGAACGGCGGAGATCTGGGAGCCACACAACTCACAGGGGAATGAGGATGCTTTGTCAACACAGCAGTCCTCACACCCTACTCTCCTGTTAATTGGTTGCGCCGTTAGAGGCGTGAGCACTGGCGGAGAGGAAGGCAGAGACGATGTGTGCATTTCACACAATTCTGCCCCCTCCTGTCTGTGACCTTCTGTCTCACAGCGGAGGGTGTGTTTTGTTGCCCGTACTTTTCTGGGTATACAAGAAACGCCGCAAACATCCAAAATCCTGCACAGCTGCTGCAGACACCCTTTCTTTTTATCTGTTTCCATACCCTCTACCAAAAGTGAGTCATATCTCGGACGGCAGTGCCAGAATGGCTCCCACTGAGAGAAATGGACCATTTTCATTAGTGGTTTTATTCTTCACACTGTTGAACTTAAGAAAGACATGTGGCTCTTTCTTTGAAATAAATTGATATCTTTTTATTCTATGCACTCTCACAAATAGTCTCACCTCAATTATTCTAAGACATATAAAAGAGGAAAAGGGGATTTTAAGATGGAAACAGCTACTGGGGAGAAAGAAAAAACTAGCAATTGCAGCCACTCCATCAGACAAACAACACCAGAACAAAAAGATCTGGATCTGCAAATAGAGACGGAATTACAAGACCCCGTTTCCCTCTCTGTCAATTTATCTTGTTTTCTTCCTCTTTGATCAGCATGTTTCTAATTTATTAGTGTGCAAAGATTGTCCCATTCAACTTCTGAGCACAAATTGTAGCAAATTCAATTTAAGGCTGAAAGACCAGTTAGAACTTGGACCAACTTAAAGGCTCTCTATGGAGCTTAGTCAGGATAGATGGTAGGTTTCATTTTTCGTGAATGAAGATGAAGCTGTTTGGGACAGAGGTACAGTACAGTCAGTTCTGTGGGTTTATATTTCAAAATCGTAACTTCATATCTATTGATTCTATTTTTTTTTTATAACATTTATAATAGTTAATGTAATTTTAACTACCCCACCCAACCCACAAATTTGTATGTAACCCAATTTATACATGATTATACACAGATACCCTAATGAGAAAAAACAGAGCAATGTTCTGTGACATTTTCAGCTGAAAGTGATCTATACACCTTGATCCACAGAGACTTGTCAGATCAGCCTCAGTTCAGCTCAGATTCTGCATGTCTCATAACACAAATTATCAGTGGATAAGCCAAGCAGTTCTTTTTCAGATTACATAACTTACCTTCTAGACTTTGAGGTCAAGGAAAGGAGAGAAAGAGGCTGGCAGAAAGATTTAGCACGGTAAGACTCATAAACATTCTATTCAGGTCATGGGAATGGAACCAATCTCTAAGAAAGCCCTCAAGAATACCCTGATCCCATAATACATGTTTAAAAGTGCTGATTTCCTGAATGATTTCCTGAATGATGGCTTAAACTTTAAGGAAAATAATAGCATTAGATCTCAAAACAATCAAAGACTCCACCAAGAATCTATTGTAAGTGTTACAATAAATGTTCATTCAGTGCTGTTCTCAGGCCAGAGAAAATGATGTGGCTGTGTCTAATGAGCAGTTATGAGCTCCATCACAATTCACATTGGCTACTATCCATCCTAAACAGGATTATCTAAGACTAGAATTAGTGTGTCCCAAATCATAATCCATTAAAATAATAAGCCAATGCTATACTTTTTCCGGTGGATATTTAAAGTGTGGACTACACTACCATTTAAAATGTTGGCGTCAGTAAGATTTTACAGTATTTATTCTTTAAGATGTTACAACAGGTTTGTTTCAAATATGCTATTCTTTTGAACTTATTCAATTCATCAAAAAATCCTGAATTATTTTTTTTTTTATGTACTACAGTTTCCACAAAAAGATTAAAGGGGTCATATGATGTGATTTAAAATGTTCCTTTCTCTTTGGAGTCAGCATATTAGAATAATTTCTGAAGGATCATGTGACACTAGTAATTGCTTGAAATATAGATTTACCATCACAGGAATAAATTACATTTTAAAACATATTAAAATAGAATTCAATTATTTTAAATTGCAATAATATTTCACTATGTTATTGTTTTTACTGTATTGCTTTAATCAAATAAAAGCAGCCTTGTTGAGCATAAGATACTTAAACATCTTACCAACACGAAACCTTTGAATGTGAGTGTTATGGAAGATAAAATATAGTATAAGTTGTTTTATTTTAAAAAAAATCATGTGCATATTTTTTTGCCCTAAAATACTAAACTTGTTTTTTCTATAAAATGTAATGTTATTCTGTTTTTTTCATCTGCTGTCTTGCTAATTTCTGTTTATTTTCAGTTGTTTTCATGTTGTCTGGCAGTTTGAGCCATCCTTGGCTCTCTAGTGGTAACCACAACACATTTCAGAATCAGGTTTATGTGGAGGCTTCATTTTAAAAGACTTTTATGCTCTGCATTTGGCAGTGCAGTGTTTGCATTGATAGACTGTAAAATAGTAAAGAGATGTGCAGCTTCAGTATGTAGAATATTTAATTTCCTAAAAAAAAAAACCTCTTGAGGCTCTTAAACTGTAATGAAAAAACATAAAATGCCAACTTATCTTTCATGTGCAAATGCAAACCATGTTGTTTACGCGGCACATGGCCAAAACAATTAGACTTACGCCAGCATTCAAATAATGCTTCAACCAGTATTAATTAGTACACCAAACGCCATCAAAACAAAACAGGAATTAATTGGATATTTTTTTCTTCAGAAACTACCAAGTGCCCCAGATGAGTGCAACAAATGGAAAGGGAACAGTAGTTCCCTGTGTGCCGGAGTACAGGCATCCGCTGCCCTTTACATCATGGCTGCTCATGCAGAAAAAACAAAAGAAAACAACAGCTGGGCTCACACCACATTCCCCCCCGTCCCGGATCGTTGTGTTTCCAAAACCATATCACTATTAATAATGTTAAATGAACATTCATTCTGCAGTGGATTAATATGCATATCCAGTGATGATGTTAACTAGCAAGAGCATGAATAATGACGTTTTTATGGCTTCAGTAAAAATGGACAGAATGATTCACCTGGTCGCCCTCCCTTAACCCAGCCAGGATGGAGAGAAAAGATCCCCATTAAGGGTACGGCATTGTTGCAGGGGTTACATTGTCAATGAGAGGCCTGGGAGAGTCATTACAGAAAGTTATATGTCATTTTCTAGGAGATACTAATTGTGGGTTAAAGGGATAGTTCACCGAAAAATTATTTACACACAAAAGAAGATATTTTTAAGAATGCTACTGACCAAACAGTTGCCGGTAGCCATTGACTTTCATAGTGGGGAAAAAAATAACATGGAAGTCAGTGGCTACTGGCAACTGTTTGGTTACCAAAATTCTTAAAAATATATTTTTTTTGTGAGTGTGTTCAGCAGAAGGAAGAACAGGTTTGGAACAACATGAGGGTAAGTACATTTTCTTTTGTTTATTTATTTATTTATTTATTGCCTGAGCTATACCCTTACAAGCAAACTTTTCAACTAGACATTCATTCATTAATTCTTGGATAATAGTGATCTGTTAATATTATTATGGACACGCTAATTCATTTGGATTTGGGGGGTAAAATGCTAGATACTTTGTGTCCCATTGTAGGTCACAATGTCCCTATTTATTGATTTCTAATTGTGTGCTAAACTAAACACTTTTTACAACCAAATTAGCAAATGCTTACATTTGTTTGCTTGTATTGCATATATATTTGATGGTGCATCATCCTCCTGTACAAGCCATACAGTACATCAGTACTCTAGTGCTGCCAGTTATGCAGTGGTTGTGAGCACTTTTGAATCAGATTACTCAAAGAGATTGAGGAGTGATGTAAAAAAGTTTGCAAGTGTGTTCTTTGCTAGTTAAATGTCTAGAATTGTGTATAACATCGCTTGTTGTTGACATGTGTTACCACTGTTGAGCTGTGTAATCACAGAAGCAGTGGCGGTTTGCCAGTATTAATGTTTAGCATTGCTCATTCTCAAACACACTGTGCTGTGTTTGTACCATTAGTTGCAAGCAGTTACTATACAAACTAAGTCATAAGCAAATTTTTTTGTTTACAAGAGAGGAGACTTTTCCATATATTTGACACGAAGCCCATTGATTAAACCTGTTAAAGCAAACACTGTGGATATGGAAAAATGACTGTTTTAACCATGGGGAAGCGCACTTGGGTTTTCATTTCAGATGCTGTGTTTGTGACATTTAAGCCCCTTTCAATATCTTTAACCCCTACAGAGATATTGATCTAGACCCAGAATGCCACTTCAGTAAACTTTGTTTATATTGTTATGGATATAGAAAGAGACCATTAGACAAAGACAGAGCAACAACCTAGACAATGCTGTTGGTTACCTGATCACTGAGAATTCAAAATATCAATAGGTCCATCTTGAGCCTTGTGGCTACACCTGTCAACTTGAATCAGCATGTCTGATGAATAGCGTCTCTGCACTTCAGAAACACAAAGCATAACACTGGAATGTTATATATTAAAGAAATTAATACTTTTTTAATGCAAGGATGCATTAAATAGAGCAAAAGTGACACTATTAAGAAACTGATAATGTTACAAAAGATTCTATTACTGTTTTTCTATATTTTTGATTTTAAAAGAAATCAGCCCATGTGAGCATAAGATACTACAGAGGCCCTATGGGGACATTGCGATGGATAAAAAATTATGAGATGGGAGGAAAATGCAAAGTTTATTGGAGGGACACAATACTTTTGTGACAGAATGCGAATGTTTTGCGAGAGAACAAAAAGTTTTGCTGCGGGTAATGCAATAATTTTATGAGAGAACGCAAATGTTTTTGTGAGCAAATGCAAAATTTCATTTATATTGCATTTGCAAATTTCATTTGCAATTTCAATGCAGTACTTTTGCGAACAAATGTAAATGTTTTGTGAGTGAAAGCAAAGTTGCTCACAAACATTAGCGTTCTCTTCCAAAAATATTGCATTCCCCAGCAAAACTCTGGGTTCACTCACAAAACATTTGCATTTGTTCGCAAAAGTACTGCATTACATTTGCGTTCTGTCTCTAAAACAGCAATGTTCTCTCATCACTGAAATAACTTTTCCTCCTACCTCAGAATATTTCCATCACTAAAGTTTTGCAAGTGGACACAAAATATCTCAGGGGAAGGCAAAAGTTTTGTGAGAGAATGCATCAGCATTGTAATATTTTTTTTCCTCCTATCTCATTTTATTTTCCATCACCATGTCTCCTTAAATTGATAGTTCACCCAAAAAATCATGGGGGTAATTTTCCATTTTTTGGTGAATTATCCCTTTAAGGGAAGCAAAAGGGCAAAAAAAAAAAAAAAAAAAAAAATTGACATGTCAAAGAAAAAAAAGAATGCAAACAAATTAACTTGTTTTTATGCTTTTATGCTAATAAAGTTTAAACCAAACCTATGAATCTGAAGCAAATTCTTTAGCACAGCTTCCGTATTCTTCTGTATTTTTTTATTTTTTTATTTTTTTATTTTTTTATTTTAAGCAGTATTATTGAATTTATGCTATAGGTTTATTTAACATTCCACTTCAGTTCTGTGTATTTTTGCTGATTATCCTGGTCTGTGCAGGCACATCCAGTCATCCATCTTTTCTCCATCCCTTGAATGGCTTGATGATGTTTATTTGCTGAAAAACTGGTAAATCCATTCAAATCCTGACTGGATTATGTGTCTCCTCGGAAGCTGCAAGGATCTGTGCAAGGGGAAATGATAAAGCTGAGGTTATTACAGTGGGTGTGATAATCATCATTTGGACTCTGGATCCCTGAGGCCCCTCCGAATCATTAAAGTGGTCTTAGCTCGCTGCTCTGACATGCTACGACACACACAGTTTGTTTACTGCTCACACCCGCTCTTTATTAATAGTCGCACACAGGAAACACGCTCAGAACCTGTCAGTGCTCTTCTGGGCATTGTCTTTCTGGTCTGTTATGGGTCCATAAACATAAATATTAGTCTATTTATATATATATATATATTTGTTTTTTTTTTTGTTTTTTTTGTTTTTTTTATCGGTCACCATTATTGAATTAGCACAGAAGGATGATGTGTCTCTGGTTTCATTTTCTTCTTTTCTTGAGCGTAATGTATGTTCATGTTATTTTCAGCGAAAGCTCGGCAAAGCTGTGAGATCTGGTAAAGAGGTGCCCGACTCTAAAACACCTCCACTGAGTCATGAACATCTCTCCTTCATCAATCTCACCCTAAAGACCACATTTGTTTTCTTTTTTTGTGCTTTTGTTTTCTGTGCCGCGGTTAGGAAAACACATTTGGAATATCGCTCCAGGGAAGAACACAAATCTAATTCTAGAAGATAAACCAACTCTCTTTTCCTCCTCTTCTATAATAGACTAGTCTACAAAGTCGCTTTGCTGCGTTAATGACAAATCACCCAGTGACAGCCAATACATGATGCTACTTGGAGACTCCATTCTTTATCATAAATGTGTCTGTATAGCCCAAGCATACACACATATATGTGCACAACGAGCTGTGGCAGCTGCCAAAGTCCTTAAATTTTGACCTTCCAGAGCAACATTATTTCTTATGAAAATCTATTCTAACCTTCATCATCTTGAATTTATAAATTGTAGGGCAGAATTCTACCTGAAAATGAGAAACATTTACAAATAGACTGTCCATGGATTGTTGAGATGGCTGTAAAACTGGCAATGTATCCATGTGGCTAAACCCGCTGGCACTTTTTTTTACAGGCAGCATCAAGAGTTTATGGGTGTGTGTGTGTGTGTGTGTGTGTGTGTGTGTGTGTGTGTGTGTGTGTGTGTGTGTGTGTGTGTGTGTGTGTGTGTGTGTGTGGAGCAGATCTCCAGAATGTTGTGCACAGATGGCTGTCCTGTTCAGTGTATTCCTACAGCTCATGACTGTCAGACTCTGATCCTCAACAAAGAGACTAAACAGACCTTATTCCAGTCTTGTCCTCTCCATGGGTCATTCTATAAAATGCATAGTTGATCTGAAGGATCATGCAAAACTGAAGACTTTAATGTCTGCAGAAAATTATTCATGGGAATTACATTTTAAAAATATAATAAAATAGAAAACAAAACAAATAATAATTCACAATATTACTGAATTTTTAATCAAATAAACTCCTTAAAGCCTTGAGCATAGCAGACTTTTTTCAAAAACATAGAAAAATCTTATCAACCTTGAACTTCTATGTCTATATGTCAGATACAAGAGGGACAAAAATGGCTGTTCTGTAGAATGACCATGACCCTGTGCTGATTTTTATGATTTCTTCCCAACTTGTATATCTTTTCTCAGGCTAAACTTAAAAATGAACTCAAACTTGAACGAAAGCCCATTCAGAGCTATTTGTGTGACTGCAGCATGGAAATCAGAAAGCAGCGGTTTAACAGCAACGAAACGATTCAAGTTAATTCATTTTCAAAAGCTCTGAGAATAATGGATCAGGCTCTAATTGAATCTGATATGCACATGGCCTCAGAGATTTTCTGTCCATGGTCTTCCTGGCAATGTGAGAAAAGCGGTAAAAAGACAACTGCTGCAGTCTGCTGTTGACACGCACAATAAGCTTCGTTTAGCCAATTGCAAGGCTGCAGAAGCTGAAATGAGCCAAGTGGGAAACTGTGCTGATAACCTGAATCCCGGAGATCATTTAGGATCATGACCACAAATATGCCTTTCTTTTTTCCATTTAATCGACAATAAACATGATTTCACTCAGAAATTGCTAGCAAATTTCATGATTAATTACAAAGAAATGTTACAGTTAATTTGTATATAGTTATTTCAGTTTTAGTTTTAGTTATTTTAGTACATCAACTAAATGTAAAATCAAAATGGTTGACAACATGCTGAAATATAATATCTTATAAGTTATATATATTTATATTTATTTCATTTCAAGTAATGGATTTTGAATAATTTTAGTTAACTATAATAGCCCTGGATAATACATTAAAAGAACATTTTCGATTGAATTTCACTATATAAAGTCATCTGCTTTTTATTTTAACATACACTTTTTGTTTTAACATATACTCAGGCTACAAGCGTGTTTAAAAAAAAGTGATTTATATTTATATTATAATAAGTTATAATATAACCGAGGTAACAGAGAGGAAGGTAAATAAACAGACAATGCCGAGTGACAGGCAGATATTCAACTTGACAACGTCTTGATTTAATTGCAGGGAGAATGCTTACTGCCATACTCGATGGCTAACATAATACAAAGCAATACTAGTTTCATGCCTCAGGGAATTGGAATACATTAGCATTGCCATTAGACCCTAAGCATAGAAGCCATGCAGGCAAATACAATAAGGGACCAAAATAACCAAAATTATTAGACTATAATCCCTCTCTTTCCAGAGACATCGCCTCCATCAACCACTGCACACTTTATGAACAAACCATAGCCTCACTTTGACTTACAGAATGGAACAGATTTTTAAGCAATACCAAATGTTTTTAGTTATGCTAAGACATCCATTAAAGCATGGAGAAAAAAAATAGATAGACAGACAGACAGATAGATAGATAGATAGATAGATAGATAGATAGATAGATAGATAGATAGATAGATAGAAATGACAACACTAATGCACTATTAATGCTTAAAAATATATCATCATCTTTTTAACAGAAAAGTATTGTTCAATTTTTCTATTCCATTTAATTCCATTCTTTTGAGTATTAAAAAACGGTAGAGATGGACGGACAGACAGATAGATAGATAGAAACTAATAGTGAAAAAATAAAATAAAATAAAATAAAATAAAATAAAATAAAGAGAAGTTGCTCTATGATATAATGGAAATATTCTCATCTTTTCAACAGAAAAAGTACAGACTGTTCAATTTTCTATCCTATTCAGCGAACATGAACTGCTTCCAGTGCTATTCTATATGGAGATGTGGTATCATATATTTCCACTATACTTGAGTAAAATCTTGATTATATTTTTCAGTTTCTTCAGGCCTCGTAATGAGGAGGTTTTCCAGGCGCACCTGCGATGATGAATCACCTGCAATCCATTTTTAATTTTCCCTTTTCCGGCATGCATTGAGAGGAAGGTGAAGAAAAATGATCACCCTCCCAAAATCTCAGGATTACAGAATTCCTCTTGGCATATGGCACGCAAGATTTATAGCGATGCACGGTTTCCCTGGCTCACGCAGAGCAGTATCTCTGCACTGCATCATAGGGAGCGCATCTTCAAACCCATTCGTCTTTTCTTTGCAAATCACATTCTCAAAATGGCCTTTCCAGTATAAAGTAAAGTGCCTCACACACTGGCCCATATGCAACCTGTCCGTTCCTGTTCTCATGTCTGGGATGCAAGAGATGGTGAAATAATGCAGTAGGTCAGCCCACTTCCACGTCATGTTCAATTTCCCAGGATCATGTTGCTTGAATGACAGGTATTTTTCTCCCTGACTTTCAGGGCTATGAACGGTGATGTGGAACGCATTTGTCTTTTCTTGGATCCATCATTGTGACATCATTGAGACCTTTAATGACCTTCCATCCTCTCACCATAAATAAACTCCCAGGTGAGAGAGCAGATGCACACAAACATAGGGCAGATGGTGACCTACTCAAAGATACTTGGAGATGTATCTTGGCGTAGGTCACCATCTGTATTTATTGTATCTAAAGAGATGGTGCTGGAGCGGCTAAAGCTCTGGTCTGGACAGAAGAGCTGATATGAGCCCTGTAAGGAACAAATGATGTTGCTCCAAAACCTGTATGGGTTTCTTTCTTCTGTGGAACAAAAAATGAGAAATGTTGAAGAATATTGCGGGAAAATTGTGCATTAGTTGTGTAATAGTATCGTGTAATTTAGTAATGAAAGTGTATGAGGGCTGTCAAGCTTCAAAATGACAAAATACCAACATAAAAGTATCATTAAAGTAATTATTCTGAATTCATATGACAGCTTTGACCAAAGTTTTAATCTCTGAAAATCGAATACAACTGAACTTTTCTTTTTTACAGAATAGAACAATAAATGAATCATTGTTTGAGTTTGATGCAAATACACAGAAAGAGAAAAAAAAAATGTAATGTTAAAAAAATGTAAAACATAAAAATGTTAAGTAAAAAAAAAATGAATTTTTGTACAACATATTCTTTGTTTTATCATATGGAATGACACAAGAGCAAGTAAATGATGACAGATTTTTATATTTGGTGAAAACAAAATAATGTACTGGGTGAAAACTTATATACTGCAAGTTGCTTTGAATAAAAGTGTGATAACAGTGTGATTAATTCACCACATACATTTAATTAATGTATGCATGAACTGACAGTTTGTGACAAGTTTTGACACTCTAAAAAGTAATGACGTGTAAATATAAACAGCTGTGAAAACCCCTAACGAATGTGCTGAGATGTGCTACTGTCATGACATTTTTGGCAAACAGTTTTTACAACTGCTAATATGTTGTTGATAAATGAATGTGTTTGCATCTTCGCACTCTTTCAGTGTGAAACTCATCTTAAATTCATCATCTGTGATGTGAACGCTGATACAGCCTTAAGCTCTCACCCTGGACCTGTCATAATATCAGCATGCACTAAAGATGTGCTGTCTTATCAGCTCGCAAAGTGAAACTCTCAGCCAGGCATGACCTCAACTCACACAATGCACAATAGTATTCTGACAGCAACGTGCTGTATCACCTTCATTTGATAACTAAAAGAGAAAAGTCCCATGAAAGACACACACACACACACACAAAATCTCAAAGAGATTAAATAGAGAACAACTGGGGACAATGCTTAAATTGTTGGCTTCTCAAATTTGTTTCCACACGTGTTCCCTTAGCAGTTTCAGAAGAGATCTTTACAAACGTAGAGATCCAAGACCAAATGATTTGCACTATAACCATAAATCTATATTATAATTTATGCTATAACCTTAACATGTGTCAAGAAGTGTCATTTGTGTATTTTAGCTCTATTAAGATTTTTTACAAGAAATAACTTTTAAATAAATAAAAATTATTTACTCGCTGTAATGTTTTACCAAACCTGTATGACTTGGAAACTGTGGAACACAAAAGAAGATATTTTAGAAAATGATAAATTTTATTTATTTATTCATTCATTTAGTTAGTTTTGTCCACATAATGGAAGTATATGTAAGTAATCTGTGGAAGACAAAACATCTTAGTTCAATTTTTTTCTTGTTAATTTTTTTTTTTTAAACTACAGTGCAAGTCAATGAAGTCCAATATTACTTTCTCCTTAAAGCAATACTTCATCTTAATGAATGAATAAATGATCATTATGAAAAAACAAAGCAAACATTTAAGGCACCTAGTAGACTGTGTTATAAGCATTATATGGCACAAAGGGGCAGCTAAATTTACTTTTAAAACTGCTTAAAATATTGGATTATCTTTTCAAAATGATCAGCAAGCCACATGTATTCATTTTTCTAACACTCTTCGATGTCCCATTTAGCATTAAAGTCAATATGTACTGCTATTGTAATGAATGTACCCAGCCAAATATTCATTAAAATCATCTGTTGTGTTCCACAGAAGAAAATCATATTGCAAACAAATCATGACATCATTTCCATTATAGGGTGAATTATTCCTTAAATAGTTTTGAGAGACAAATGGATGTGTGTGAGTATTTGTCCTGTCTGCATCTCCGCTGGGGTTTTTTGCAGAGTGGTGTTCCTAATGGCCCCCGGCACCTGCTCTTCAAAGGTGCGGCCCTGCTCCCCTTAAGAGCCCTCCCAGACGCTGAAGAGCCACTCCAGGTGTGCATTAGAGTCACTCTCCATCAGTAACTGCATTGCGTAACCCTCTCCACGTCAGGAGCCTCCCAGGATTCCTCAGCCTCCAAACAGGCAGGCAGCAGGGACTTGTGGAGAGTTCTGTCGGAGAGACGAAGTTTGAGTTCAGCCCACAGTTGAAGTAGTGGCCTCACTGCCTCCACAGCGGGGGAGAAATATTGTTGCTTACAGAGAACAGGAGAGGGTCAGAACAGCCCACAATGTGCAGCACTTGAAAGCCAGTAAAACCCCCTTTCTGACTCAGGACTATCCGCAAAAACACGCTCTGATGTCTGGATTAAAATAAGTGGGAGGAAGTATGGAAGGCTTCAAACGGGACGTGGCCGTTTGAATCAACATATTTATGCAATTTGTTTCTTGGAGTTGATATTTTATAAATAATTGTCCTCATTTAAAAGAAAATGTATCATTTGCAGCATAAGATTTATGTGTAAGATGTTTATTTTCTTTTTTCTTCCTTTCTCCATGCATCCTTCCATCAATTATTCTTTCTTCTCTCCACACTTTTCTTCCCTTTTTTCTATCCATCCATCATCCATCCATCCTTCTTTCCATATTACCCTCCTTTCATTCTTCCTCCATTCTTTTTCCTTCCTCCATTTTTTACTCCCTTCAATTCATTCATCCTTCTTCTCTCCATTCTAACTCCTTTCTTCCTTCCATCATTCCCTTCCTTCTTTCCTCCCTCCCTCCTTCATCTTTCCATTCTTTCTCAATTTTTTCCTCCTGTCCATCCATCCATTTCATCTTCTTCTTTTCATTCCCTTTTCTTTCTCACTTATTTCCTTCCTTGATTTTTCTTTCCTCCTATCCTAGGTTCAGTCCATCCTTCCTTCTTTCTTACTTTTTTACATTCTTCTTCCTTCCGTCATTCTTTATATCCTTTGTTCCCATCTTTTCATCCATCCTCCCTTCCATGTTTCCTCCTCCTTTCCATTCTTCCACCTTCTTTCCTTCAATCATCCATCCATCCTTCCTTTTTTCCATTCTCCCCTTCATTTTTTTCATCACTCCATTCTTTTCTTTCCTCATTTTCTTCCATCATACATATTTCCTTCTTTTTTCCTTACCTTCTCCATTCTTTTCCTTTCTCCATCTTTTCTTTCCTCATTTACCTCCATCCATCCATCCTTCCTTACTCTTTCCTCTGCTTCCTTCTTTCTTTCCATCATCCATCCATCCATCCATCCATCCATCCTCTATTATTTTTCCTCCCTCCATTCTTTTCTTTCCTCTTTCCCTTCTTTCTAATCCATCATTCTGTCCATCCATCCATCCTTAATTTCTTTCTTTCTTGTCTGATTGCTTTCTCCTAAGTGGTTTTCGGCTTTCATTGCAACACAGACACCTTTATAATTTGTTCTACTTCTTGCTCAAGTCAATTTCAGCCTTTTTCTCACTTATCACCTTTTTCAATGCAAGAGATTAGCAGGTAAAGAATCCAATACTCTTCTATAATTGAGCATGTTATGGCTGCGGCTGTTTTGATAACTTAATGAAAGGGGCTTTGACTATATGCGGATGACTTCAGTCACTGCAACAGAACAATATCAATTACTGCACTGCAACTAATTACTGCAGCTCACGCTTGCTGCCTTTTCTTTGTCTCATTTCACATATAATTAAGATGAGGGAATTAACTGTGATAAATGTCCTTTCCTGGGAAATACAGAAAGTATTTAGAGAACTGTCCACAGGGGACTCTTATGTAATTGCTCAACCGACATGCACGAATGTGTTTAGAAAAAGTTTGGAAAAAAAATAATACAAAAATGTGTAATAATTATTTGAGACTCTTTCCTTACTAATAAGCTCATCTTTTAGTTTTGTACAATGGTTATGTTCAGGCTTTAGTCTGAAATGTTCAATCTAAGACAGAGAATCATGAGCAGAAGGCTGTGGCCAAATGAACCCAGTCAGGCTCCAGTCTGGGTGGTGTCTGGCACAGCTGGCATTGGGACGGCACCAAAGCACATTATCTACCACGCACAGAGCTCAGCAGACAACTTCAGATTAATGGCAGTACAGAAGCTACAGCATCATATTAAAAGTGATGAAACAAAGGACTGCGAATGCATCAGCCATCCTACTGTGCAGTTGTGGACTAACAAGATGACAGATGAAAGAGATGAAACTAAGCAAATTTTGTTTGTTACTTGAAATAAAGCTAAAACAAAATATAAATATTAGATGAAAAATATATAACAAGTCTAAGTTATTAATGACTAAAACAGAAATGAAAATAAAGCTAAGCTATATAGCTAAGCAAATTTTGTTTGTTACTTATATATATATATATATACATATATATATATATGAATTTACTTAAAAATGAAAATTGCAAGTATAAAAATAAAAGCTTACTCAACATTAACAAAAACTATAATGGTGTATGAATAATACGGAACTAACATTGATTTTTCCTTTAAAAACTGCACCCGTCATCTTTAAAGAACTGTTTCAGAGCCGGGAGTGACCTCTGAAATACCACTACTTTTCCTTAAATAAAGCTCTTAACCTCAGAATGCTCTGTAATTTCTGTGTTGTTGCTCTTGTTAGTGTACTATGCATTTCTTTGTTTAAAACCATCCATTATCAAACCATTATCTCTAATCATTTTAAACAATCTAACATTTCCCCTGTGTAATTACAGCAGCAAAAAAATAAAAATATAGTGGCATAACATTTTATTGACGTTTGTGATTTCACTAGTTCTCAACTATCAAGCATCCCGACTACCAACAAAAATAATTTACTCAGTGCATATTCACTTTCCTGCAAATAGCTTTGGAAAGAAAGCCTCTGAGAATATAAATGCAAGCGTGAATCTCTCTTCCTCTGATCCCCATTTGCAATTTACCTACAGTCTGTTTCCTATTAGATTTTATTCTATGATTGATTTTCCTAGTAACTGTTTTTATCTCTCCGAGCTCACTGTCGTTAGCGTATCTTAACCTCTGCTACACAGGGTTGGCAAACATATTTGCATATCCGCTCCATTAATTAATTTTCCTACTGTCAGTCTTTGTTTGTGGTGGAAGAAGCTAAATTAATCAGGCGAACAATGACAGATTCCACGTTCATGTTATCATGTGTGAAATTGCTTTCTTATGAGTTTATAAACACGTTCCTGTATTGCTGTTTCATGTCAGTTTTGAGGATCAAATCGCTGCCTGCTGTTTCTTTTTTTTTACCCACAATCTGAAAGATGAAGATGCTCTATGTCACATATAAGATCATTGTTTTTTAGACTACCTTTTCAAATATAGCCTTAAAGCTCCACCCCCAATCTCACATTGGCCCATTGGTTTTTAAAGCCACACCCCATACATAAACACACAGACTATGACTGAAATTTCATATTATCATACTACTTTTTAATTTGCAGTATATACTGCATAATGTGCACAGTATGCACATTTTATTTATGTATGTATTATTGTTCTGTATAAAGCCAAGATTATTGTGTGGAATATCCCACAATGCAGTGTACATGACCTTTTATTTCTCTGGTGGGGATATACAGTAATATCTGCCAAAAAAAATTTAAATAAAAAATACTGCCAAATGTTAATACACTTTTTTACACACAAAGTTGGATTAAAAATGCTAAATATTTTAATTTTTCAAGATGACAAATGGACACTGGACATATTTTATTTAATTTCTAAATATAAATAAATAAAATAATTTGGTAAATATCTTGCAAATTAATGTTCTGATCCTAAATTTTCTTACTGGGGATTTTTTGGTCTCAGTGTTAGCCAGGCACTGCATATACATGTATGTCCACACAAATCACACTTACAAATGCAGAAGGGTGTGAATATATTTGTTTGTGCTTGATCATGTTTGCATGGAGTGTGGATTCCTGTCTACATATTTATATAGAGATAATTGCTTCAACAAATATTCAGTAATGATTCTGGGACTGAGAATTTCTGCTTGAACAAATATGTGGAAAATAATGTGTAACTCATTTCTGTGTGTGTGTGTGTGTGTGTGTGTGTGTGTGTGTGTGTGTTTTTTTTTTTTTTTTTTTTTTTTTTTTGTGTGTGTGTGTGTGTGTGTTTTTGTTTAGTTATTTAGCTAAAGCTTGTTAAGGATTTTTTTCTTGCTATTCTCAGAAAATCAGAGCGGAGAGAGAGCGAAATATAAACAAATAAACCATGTTAACTGTGCCAAACCATGTCCCTGTATGCCTCTCGCAATCAGACCTGAACAAACACAGTGATTATTCAATGCTATTGAAATTTGACAGCCTTTCAAATTGTCAAAAATTGGCAAAACAGCAACCGGAGCAGCGTTTGTGATTGTAGTGGAAGCAGCAGCCCAACACAACTCGTCCTGATAATTTTCTCCCTCAACTAATTTGATAGTGATGCCTTTCTAGATTTCAGGTGCTGGGGAACAATGATTATATGTTGTTAAGCCTTGAATGAGGACAGGTTGTCATTATTTGCTATGCTCAGTTTTCTGTGGAAACGTCAATAAATATGATTAACTGAAGTCAAGGCAACAATTTCATCCTGATGAACAGTGGAAAATTATACTGTTTGGGTAGTTGTTTTCCCAAAATAGAGAAGTATTTATTTGAAATGAAAACTGGGAATGGACAAAAGGACTGTCTCATAGTTTCGGGTCACACAATGGAAGTCAATGGGGACCTGCACTGCTTAACAGAAGAAAGAAACTTACTATACTGGTATGGAACAACTTGAGGGTCAGTAAATGATGACAAAAAAATCATTTTTTTGGGGGGGTGAACTGTCCCTTTAAAGTTTTTAGGATTAAACCAGTATTTAGGATGCATCTCTAAACCTTCTTTTCACACGGCACACTTATACACCCCTACTCGGGATCAGATCAGGATAGATGGACCAGCTAAACTTCTTTGTGGTTCATTGTGTTTGGTGGATAAACCTAAAAAGGGCTTTAATGCATAATACAAAAAAAATGAAACTATAGACCTGATTCCACAAACTGAAGAAAAAGCTTCTGCAAACCATACGAAAGCCTCTTATCTGCCCATTCTGATTCCTACCACCACTTCTAGGCTTTCTGCATTCTTTCTGTAAGAAGCAACACATTAAACATGTGCTTAATGGCTCTATTCTACGTCAAACACCAAACATTAAAGCAATCTGCTCTACCGTTACAAAGTGATATCAGCTGCTAGAGCTATTTGCAAATGTAGGACCAGAAAAACGCCAAAAGGCAGGTAAAATATAATATTGCTGCAGTACCACCTAAATTGCATTTTTATTTTAATAGTTTTTTTTTTTTTGTTTTTTGTTTGTTTTTTTGTATTCTTTTTGCATTATTTATATTTAAAAGTAAAACTTTTTTAAAATTTAGTAATAATAATAATAATAATAATAATAATAATAATAATAAATAATAAAATAAAATAATTATGAATACACACACATATACACACATATATATATATATATATATATATATATATATATATATATATATATATATTTATTTATTTATTTTTGGCACTAATTTCTATTTTATATATTTTTTTGTATTACATAAATAAAGTAGGGAATAGTAAATAAACTAAACTATTTTTTTTATTTTATTTTATTTAATATTGTTATGCAGTTTTTTGTATGATGGTAAACACAAATGTTGGAACATAAACTGAATAAGGTCAACAATAGTCAATTACAGAGAATGCTTAAAAACCGCATGAATATAGCAATGAATTAAGTGGACTGGGTTAAAATGCATATTTTGCTTTCAGGTTTTATTTACAACCTTGCATTGTATTTCAATAAGGATTTGACGTTTATGTCTGGTTGACAGAGATAAATACAGATCTGTAGATCCACAAACATTACGTATTCATCATGTTCACCCGATGTTCAGCATTCTTTCTACTGTTCTTGCTGCAACATATTCGATTCAGCGGGGGAAAGCTTCTATTTTTTATTAAATAAACATGTTCTTCATGTCCAGGGCAGACTGCCTTAGGATGGGGTCAGATTGGATGGTAATAAAGCATCTTGTCACTAGAAGCTGTAGAAATACACAGTATTTTAAAGGCACTGTTTCACATTTATCTTCATTCACAGCACAACTGTAGTTTAATCCAGGAGTTATAGTGACCGGTTCATTGTCTACATAGAGAAAGAGGCCTCTGGAACAACATCGGGAGAGAAAACCAATCTGGGGTCATTTTTAAATGTCTTGTTGAAGGTCAGATTTAGCAATTCCAATGGAGGTACAGAGGGGACGTCAGAGCGCCTGTGATAAGGGCAAAGCCCAACCAGAGAAACCTCTCTGATCACTGTCACCTTTTTTTCTCTGTGCTTCTTCTCTTACTGACTGCCTGTCTGAAGGCCACAAAAAATTGCCAGTTTTTGTTTGTAATAAACAAATTTATCATTAAGACATTTTTAACTTCAACCCATTGCTATACATAATTTTGTTTTATCCAGTGAGAAAGTTGTCTTGTCTGAATCAGGAGAGAAATATGCAGATCAAGTACCATTTACAAGCAAAAACAGTCTGAAACTGTTCTAAACAAATACATCAGTGAATATGATGTGAGAGGACAACAGGGAATGGACATTTCATTGGAGGAAGCATTATTATGGATTATGGACTGGATTTTTTCCCATAAGCAATGATTTAAAGATAAAATGCCTTGATGATGGATTTATTTTTTGCTTGCAGCTTTTCACTTTATCACTTCAAGATGTTAACTGATGGACTGGAGTGGTGTGGATTACTTGTGGATTATTGTGATGTTTTTTTCAGCTGTTTGGACTCTCATTCTAATGGCACCCATTCAGTGCAGAAGATTCATTGGTGAGCAAGTGATGTACAGTAATACTAAATTTCTCCCAATCTTTTCAAATGAAAAAAAAAAAAAAAGAAAAAAAAAATCTACATGGAATGGCCTGGTTGTATGTAAATAAAACCTCTTTCTCACACACTTAAACACGTGTACTCAAACCCATGAATGCCATCTGCATGCACATTGTCTCTCCTCACACACACTCGATCATCCACATTTGTTTCTCTCACTAACACTCATGCTCTCTATAACCACTCTGCTGCCAACACTTCTTAGAAAAGCTCTGTGTTTTGATTATGAGAGATGTTTTGCAGGAGCGGCTGTATTCCACATGGACCAGGGACCGGGCACCACGGGGCTCTGGGATGTTCCATTGACATCAGAAACACACCAGGAAGATCCTATAAAAAGAATGCTGTAATTCTTTAATTGCTCTTTTAGGCAGGGTGTCTGCATGGAGAAGTAAGTCTGCCTGTTTATAGGTAACTTAAAGCCCTTGGTGTACAATTCCTTCAGAATTATTAACTGAATAATTATTATAATTTACGTTATTCAGTAAATTAGAACTACATTTCATACATTTTCATTGTTCCTCATAGGGTAGCGGAGTGCAGTTATGAATTGATTGAAGTGGAGTAGAGTCTGAATTAATGCTGAATTACAATTAAAAGAATAAGCTTACCTTTTAGATTTATTTTTATCATTGTTTAATTTGAGAATGTTACATAACAATTGATTTTGTGTCTTACATTAATATCATTTTTCTTCATTTTTAATTTTTTACGTTTATTTTATTATAATTTTAATATTATATTATTAAATATTATAATACAATGATTTATATAGTATAACTCAGTCATCATTATTATTATTTATATTTTAATTAATTAAAAATTATTTTAAAATTATTATTCAGTACATTATAGATTCTATGTAGGCATAAAATATCTGTGTTATGTGATAACAATAAAAAGGTTTTTCTGCGAATCAAACTCATGACATTGGCATTGCTAGTGCTGTAATCTACCAGTAACCGAAACACTTTTGGAAAGAAAAAAAAGGAGCCCAAAGGGTGTGGTATGTCAAAATAGGACAACATTCCCCAGTTGCCACTCCCTTAGTCAATGCGGCTATTTCTGAAGCGCCTTGCGTTGCCACTATTATTGAGATCTAAAAACAACATGACGAGACATGAATCATGCAGTCATTTTGGACCTGAAAACAGAACAGGTGATTCCCTTCTCCCACAATTCCATCTCAGTCAACCTGCTGTCAGCGTAGGCTTTGTGTTAAATCTCTCGAACACATGCATAATCAGCCTCCAAACAACACACAAACATCCAAAAATAACATTCTGCCATACAAATCAGAAATTTTCATTTATTTATTTTCTGTATTCTTACAATATTTATTTATTTACAGATATAAATCTGTATTTATTTTTAGAATTTTTCTATAACAATAGAATTATTTAGATTTTTTTTAATTATTATTTTTGCTTTAGTATCTGCATAGCTTTGTGTAAGGAACACACCAAAATTTACACTGTTATAGACAGAAAATCTTGCCCTACATGGTAAATGGTGGACAAAAAAAATGTTTTGGGTGAGCTATTTTTTTTTTTTTTTTTTTTTTTTTTTTTTTTTTTTTTTTTTTTTTTTTTAGCACAAAGTGAGCTGGAGTCCAGTCAGGCTAAAACCATTTTAATTAGTGGACAAATTAGAGAGGAGTGAATAGAGTCGTTTTCTTCCTTAGTCCCTGGAGCGGAGAACGCTGGTGCCTTTGATTAATTGAACGGATGAATATAATTGCTGGGACAGCAGCGAATGGCTGGGGGTCACATGTATTAAACTGCCAGTGCAGACCTCTGTCCGCCCGCCCGCTGATCTACACTGTGACAAATGATATACATGCATACAATGATATATGTATGGAAGACTGTGTGACAGAAAGAGAAAGATCAATTAAACACATTGATTATGTGAACGCAGAGCATGCTTTGCATGATATAAGTGGTGACATGGTGTTTAATGACATTTTTTTTATTATATATATTAAATAATTTTGGTCCTCCTTGAATCTGAATGTCTGAGAGGTCATCCAATCAATGCGATATTCCCCCAGTATCATCCAGGAAACCGTTTCACCATTTGTATCACTCCGCCTGCAGCATTTCTCATAGCGGGTGTTACAGTTTGTGAAATCAGAACTTTCCATACACTTCTCTATTCCATAAACTGGTTTAAAGGATTGTGGTGTAGAAGGCTATTTTTATGCTTCACAATGAAAGCTGAGAGTCAGAGTTCATCTATGTACACTCAACATGTTTCAGGTTTGCAATCTGCCATGACTAGATAAACGCTCTCAACCCTCTAAGATTACAAACCACTCCACGCAGCATTCTCACACACAAGGTTAAATGGCCAAACTTCATTGCAAGGGAAAAACTTCTCCTTCTTACATTCCCCTCATCTATGTGTGAACTAGAATAAACGATAAAACAAACCAGCATGAATTATTCAGTGCATTAGAAACACAAATAACGCATGAGCCAGATGTCCCGCTTTGATATACACAAACACAAAACACCCTTGAGCTGTTCAACCAGCAAACAGACGAGCAGAAAGGCAAAAGGACCAGGAGGTGGGATGTCCTGATATGTAAGAAAATCAGCACACTAGTTTGACATGTTACTTACAGCCCTCAACATATTAAGGCTAGAAACATATATGCACACTAATGCAAATACAAATGCATGGTGAACACATTACAATTTTTTTTTTAGTATTTTTTATTTCACTTACCCATTTTTTTCCAGAACTACTGGAGAGCCTTAAGACTAGCCTAGTCCAGTAGCAAATCCCTTAGACGGGTGCTTCAAACACTATACAAACCAAGCCAGAGAAGTTTCTTATCAACATGCTGATGATTATGTTTATGTTTTCAGTGTCCCAGAATTACTGTTGACACTCTGTTGCACTCTGTTTGTTTTAGCTGTTTAATCACGAATGTGCATGCATCATTAATGATTCATAAATGAATAAAACTCTTTAAGTGGAACCATTTCAATATGCAGAATATCAGCAAGTAGATGGAATTAAGTTGAGTTCCACAGCTAATAATAGCATTATATACAGTAGCATTTTAGCCAATCAGATAACAGAGTTGCAGGGTTCCATACAAAAAAAAGAAGAAGAAAAATACTATTCTCATTAATATCAGCCATGGCTTCTAAAAAAACCCCCAAAAAAACAGTGTTTTATCTAAACAAAGCTGCTTACAACAAGACCTCACTCTTCTGACCAAGGCTTTTTTTTTTAAATTGTATCTTTAATACATATCCATATCAATTAGTTGTCATCAATGTCAGACTGTATGACAGTCAGGATGTGTTTAAAACGTGAATATTTGTGAATATTTTTTGATTGATTCATTAAAATGACAGGCTTGCAAGTCGTGATGTGTCCGTTGTTGCGTTCAGGAGAAACTGGTGAGCCATATAAAGATGTATTAATCTAACGCCACTCCAAGCGTTAAAGTGAAAGTTTTACCTACCAGATTTTAAATGATTGCCACAAATGTTTATTTTTGTCATATTTTGGAATATTCAAACTCAGTCTGGAGCTGTATGTCAATGAAACAGCCAATCACATTGACCGAAGGTATGAGTGTGCAGCTGGACATTTACATACAGCATGTTCACCAGACTCATGATAGGGATACATATTTTCCTAGCTATTAATTGATAGCCCCTTTATATAAATTCCATCCCTGTCATCATTCAATTAACTTGTTTAAAGCCAATTAGAGAGTCGATTATTCATTTATTCATTTCTGCTGAAACGGTCCATTTTGATTCTTCATTCAGTGCAATTAGGGCTGATGGTGAAATGTTTTATTCATCAGTGAATTATGCAAACACAATTTCTTGCATTATCAGAGGGAAACAGCAGATATCAGAAACATTATTATCAGTTTTGGCTGGCAAGAGGGCGAAAACATTCCCTGGCATGGTGACGTAGAGGATAATGCTTCTCCTCCTGCTAACAGTTTGCCTGAATGCTCAATCACAATTCAGCTAACTCATCTTGATGAATGTTCGTAAAGTGAAGCGTGTACAATCAAATTTCTCCCTCTCTCACTCTCTCCCACTTGAGACCGTGAAAAAGAAACGGGACCCAGAATAGATCAGCACAACAGATCTTATTACAGCTCGCTGCAGACACTGACAGTATCTGTGACTACATCATTTCCTTGCCTGTAATGGAACAGCAGAGCAGAGGCGAGCTTAACTTGTTTCCAATATGTGAGCATAAAAGGTTAGAGTGTGTGTACAGTACAAGAATTAAATTAGGGTGTGTGGACAGAAGAGGGCTTGTTGAACAATAGAATTACTGCTTTAAATTGATCCCATGCACTACAAATCAACTCCTTTGCTTCTCAACTTTTCAAGTCATTAAGGGGCAAACAAACACCTGCAAAAGATAAACATGAAAAACTATTATCCAATAAGGAGTAATTTGTCTGTTGATTTGTAATGTAATGCAGTGCATTTTTTAAAAGGCAACTCAAAACTCAAAACTCAAACTTCTCTCTCCACCTTCAGTACCATGACTTAGGTGCCCTTGAGCAAGGCATCGAACCCCCAACTGCTCCCCGGGCGCCGCAGCATTCTATGGCTGCCCACTGCTCCGGGTGTGTGTTCACAGTGTGTGTGTGTTCACTGCTCTGTGTGTGTGCACTTTGGATGGGTTAAATGCAGAGCACGAATTCTGAGTATGGGTCACCATACTTGGCTGAATGTCACTTCACTTTCACTTTCAAAATATGACGATTGTCAAGATTATCATGTTTAGTTACAGATATAATTTGTGCATT
Organism: Cyprinus carpio; assembly: GCF_018340385.1. Taxonomy (NCBI): domain Eukaryota; kingdom Metazoa; phylum Chordata; class Actinopteri; order Cypriniformes; family Cyprinidae; genus Cyprinus; species Cyprinus carpio. The sequence continues at coordinate 18,547,743 of NC_056595.1, forward strand.
ATTATGCACTAATTTGATTCAACAGCATTATGTTTCTAAACAACTTCTAAAGAAATTCTGTCAATATCTGTGGATTACTGTGATGTTTTTATCAGCGGTTTGGACTCTTATTCTGATGGCACCCATTCACTGCAGAGGATCCATTGGTGAGCAAGTGATGTAATGCTTAATTTCTCCAAATCTTTTACATTGGCCTGACTGAGAGTACATTTTCAGCAAATTTAAATTTTTTGGGGTGAACTATTCCTTTATGGAATCATAAGGAAACAATCTGTTCCTGTGACCATCACATGTTTATTCTTTATTAATACCATATGCAACCATATGTAACATTTATCAGTGTTCTTCCACTTAATAGATCATGACTATGAGGGATTTTTCATAAAAGAAGAAAACACATTTCCGTACTCTTTTAGTAGAGACACAAAATGTCACTGTCTGCCTCAGAGATGATTTGACAGCATCTGTGTGTCCTGACAGTAAAAAACATCAGTGGCGGAACTCTGTTGATTGTGAACCCTCATATCAGCGAACAAGACAAACCAAAAAGACAAGATCAAAGCCATGGGCGCTGGAATAAATCCACACTGAACTTTCATCTGTCAGAGTCAAAAATGATTTGATGGACAGGAACAGACAGAAGAGCCATGCATGGAAATATGAAATATATAAAAAGGGTTTTTTCCCTACTGGTGTAAGTACTAAAGTCTGTCTGATGAAGGACTGTAATTCTTGCCCTCATTTCAAACGCAGACTCCCTTATAAATTACTCATTTTAGCTAGCAGAGAAAAGACTTTCATTGTTAATTCATTAACTCGTTGGATAGCCAGACAAAACTAAACACTAAAAAGATCAAAAAGAAGAACTGACAGAAATAATTAGAGAAATTAGAATCCATTCAGACAGATATGAAATGGATGACATTGAAGTGCCAAAAAGAGAAGCACAGCCAAAAGTTCTATCTACAAACTTTCCATAATTCAAATTTATGCTACAATCCAGCTAACAAAGCAAGCAATCTGTCACATACACTGAAAACTTTAAAAAAGCTAAAAAATGAAATGCATCGGACTGTTTTGAAGACAGATACTTTTATGCATAAGTTAAAAGCATCACTACTTGTTAGAGTATAGATTCTTCAACAGTAAGAGGAAAATGAATGGCTGGGCAAAAGCCAATGGCTGCTCGACTTCCTTCCCTGAACAGGAAAGTGCCTCGAGGGAAATATGAAATATGAGGTTGGCTACGATGGTCAAAGTGATCAATTGCAAAAGAATAGGGGTCAGAACATCAGTTCAGAGTCACTCACCTGTATGTTCCCCGTACTTAAGTCGCCTAAGATACAGAAGAGAGCACAGCCGTACTGCCACAGACAATCACCACAGCTCATTTATTTTACACAGCACTTCCTTTTTACATAACTGCATTTCCCTGCACAAATATTTATACTGATGGTGCTTTTAGGAAACACCATGAAATGAAAGGAATAATATAAAAAACTAAAAAGAAAAGAAAAATAACTACTTCAATTTAATGTCATATTCACTAAATGTCCCTCAAACTAAATTGCAAATGATGTCTGAATATCATTATACAAAATATCAAACCAAGCAGCATCTGCAAACATGTGATGCCTGTTTTTTCAGAACTAACTTTGCTTCTGAGCCAATTGATTAAATATGAATAAATACGTTCTACTCAAGTTCACATAGGTCTTGTAACTGACTCATTTTCATTCTCAGGAATCAAACACTGATTGTACTGTATGACGGTTTTGATTCACTTCAATTTACAAATTGAACAATGATGATCAGGCTGTATGTTATTAGATTGACTAAAAATAACCAACTCAGAAGAGTGAAACTTTCAGAAACCTGACAATAATGGTCATGCTGTATTTTCTGAATCACTAAATAGATCCGTCTCTCAATAATGACTGATTCAAGAATCAGACAATAATGGTCATGCTGTGTGTTTTTGATTCTCTAAAAATAATCGCCTCATAAAAGCCATTTATTCAGGATCCAACAATTATAGTCTTGGGGTATGTTTTTTGATTCACTAAAAAGATCCGACTCATGCAGTACTGATTCATTTGAGAATGTGACAATAATGGTCATGCTGTATGTTTTTGATTCTCTAAAGTTTGGTTTGTTATATAATACAAATATGTTTTTAAGTGTGGCCAAAATCATTTTGGGGTTCACAGATCACAAACAGACAAATTAAAACAGATTTGGCCCCATTAGCTACATTGTAGATGACATTGAGAAATAAAACAAACCCCTCACAGATCAGTTTCACTTCTTTGCTTTATTGCCATTTTCAATTTAGATGCTTTTTGCCTGGGCTCAACCAGCTGAAGCAGAACTAATAGAAGAAGATCAACACTGCCAAAAATCCAGTCTGGAATTTATTTAACATGGCTAACAAAAGGTCTTCGGGATCACAGAGACACTGCATGTCCACCTCCATTCACCTATAATAAGAAACGTTTTTGTATGCTTCCTAAAAACATGGCATCTTCGAACCTGTAAGCACTTGCCAAAAACATTTGGCTTTTCAAATCTCTTGCATTGTCTACGTGAACGCATTGTGTTTGAGTTGTACAGCTTAAAAAGGATTAAAAGAAGCCCATTTTCCCTGAAAGAGTGACATTAATGTGGGGTTTGGCCATGTAAGAAATAAAACCACACAAAGCTGCTTTTGTCAATAGCTGCTTTTGGGCCCCATTTCACTTTGTTTATGCAATGATTTCTAAGTAAACACCACTATCTGCAAATAAATTAGAGAGGAGAATGAACGCTATGACTTAATCACAGTCATTATCCCCCATACCACGCAATCTCGATTCTCAAACAGGCCAGGATAAGAGCTTTAATGCAGAACTTCTATTCTTCAGAGGCTTTAAGAACAGCAAACGATAAATATGCTCTTTTCTGCAATTTATATTGCTGACTCTTTCGGAGTTCTCAGGCCTGTGTGTGTGTTTGTGTGACCTCTATTACTCACTCCATCGCTGCTGGATAATCGATAAGTCCAAAGCCATCAGAGGGTGGCCAACTGAAGGCACAATTGCATACAATACCACACATTTGTCTGCCGGGTTTTGTGTCATTGCTTTGGGTCTGAAGGTTAATGACTGTGGCTCTCTGACATACAGGGCTGTCATCAGCGGGCACAACTGGGAATGTTGTCACGGGTTCTCTGATAAAGAAGGCTAGATAATGCCAGCGTTAGCATTCCCATTCATCTCAAAGGCAGTTGCTCGGCTGCTGTGGATCTCCTGTAAATGACAAAATATTAACAATACAGACTATAGGAGCTTATCTTTTTAGACAACATTTGGCCCGGTGAAGAGGACCCATCAATAGCAAACCTCATCCTAGGAACAGTGTATTTTAGTTAATATATGTACATAAGTGTGTGTGTGTGTGTGTGTGTGTGTGTGTGTGTGTGTGTGTGTGTGTGTGTGTGTGTGTGTGTGTGTGTGTGTGTGTGTGTGTGTGTGTGTGTGTGTGTGTGTGTGTGTGTGTGTGTGTACTTGTTAAATATAGTCAAAGTTATTTGACGATATTTTTTATAATATTATATGATTTATTATTATAAGCTATTATTGAATATACATTTAATTCAATGTTTGTACATTAAATTATATCAAATGTATATTTTTACAATAGAAACACACTGTTTATTTTGCTACTAATATATTTAGTAGCTTATTAAATTATATAATTGAAATTAAATTTATATTCAATAACGTAATAATAGTAGTGTGTGTATTTATTGTATATCTACTTATATAATATCATATATATATAATTTTTATTGTAACTACTATTATTATTACTATATGTTATTGAATATAAATTAATTTAGATAAATTTATGCATACAATTATTTTGTACAATATAAAACATTATAAGTATATAAAAAAAGGTATATATTTAAAAACATGTAATTACACAGAGAGAGATAGATGAATTGCATATTAAATATTGTTCAGATGAAGGCTCATTGTAATTACATGCATATATCATCTATTTTGATCCTTTATTGTATAGTCTTTGTCATAAGCACTCATTATAGATAAGAGTTTACCAGAAGCAGATCACCAGTGCATTTCTTTCTTAAGACGTCACCTTTTTCCTGTCATCAGTGTGTTTCATTGACACTAGAATGAAAAACTGCCTGCACTCTGATAAAACACCTCAAGCTGCTGGAATCTACAGTAGAGGTGGATCAAATCAGATTGATTCTCAGTTACGGGTTTCCAGATGAAGACACGAACATATAACAGATGCTGAGAAGCATGTTTGTTTGGCTGCACTGATACAAACTGTCAATCTATCTGTCAGAAATTTAGATCCGTTTGTACAGCTCTTCCCACATGATTGCATGAGAGCCGTCTTGAGGCTCTGCTGTCTGTAAGCTTCAGACGCTCATTTATCTTGTCTCTGTCTATCTCGTTATACTACATGTCTCTCAGCGACTTTCAAAAAAAGTGCACAAGTCATATTATTGGAAAGAACCAGGCTAGACAGCTGGCAATAGATGACGCCTACTAAACTAGGCCTTAAACACAGAGAGGAAAACATCAGGTTGCTTGCGTCAGTGTTTTAAAGAGAACCATAGCAGTGCTGATTATCACAAAATGAATCCAAGTTGCCTCAATACATAATGCACCACTGTGCATGACATACAGCCAAGAAGAATATTACTGTCCGATTAGCCAAATCAACATCAATTAGAGTCTTTGAACAATTTTAAATTAGTCCACTGCCTGTGTACAATTCCTTTGTGCAGTTCTGGGTGTGTATTTGCCTCGTATCCTGTGAATCTGGCATCTTATTCAAATAAATGAATATTTATAGGCATCTAGCTAATGGAAAATCATCTATGCAGCTCAGTAGCCAGCAGTGCAACTCAATTAGAGGATTAGCAAATGAAGACTGATTATTTTGTTAATTATCATTATAGAATCTGAATCCCCTAATGCCTTATAATCAAGTTGCTGTTTGTGTAACCTAGCTTGATATCAACAACAGGTTGTAATGTGCTGATAGCAAAAATAGCAGCTACTCGTCTTCAAAAACACTAATTGAACATATGTTTTAACTATATAATGCCTTTTCTCAAGGTCGCTTGAGGAAAATCATTAAATGTGAAATGTCAAAAAGTTAAAAACATAAACATAAGCCTTACACAAGTCCAAACTGTTCTGCTTTAAATATAAAACTCCATATTAATTATTATACTTAAAAAATATATTTTTAAAAAGTCAAATTAGACCCAAATGCTCATTTTTAAATATAAAATCAATAATAACAATACAATTAATATTAACAATAATAATAATAATGAGTTTAAATAATTATAAATAAAGTTTACATAATAATGTTTAATAACATAATAATAATAAAGTAACCATATGATAACTATGATAATCTAAAAAAAGATAAAAAAAAAATAATAATCATAATATTTTGGTTAATTGTGTTTAATAAAATTATGGTGATAAATACTCAGGATTAGTGCTCTGCATTTAACCCATCCGAAGTGCACACACACAGAGCAGTGAACACACACACACACACTGTGAACACACACCCGGAGCAGTGGGCAGCCATTTTATGCTGCGGCGCCCGGGGAGCATGGGGGTTCGATGCCTTGCTCAAGCACCTAAGTCGTGGTATTGAAGGTGGAGAGAGAACTGTACATGCACTCATTCCTGCCGGCCCGAGAATCGAAGGCACAACCCTCGATTGGGAGTCCGACTCTCTAACCATTAGGCCACGACTCCCCAAGTTAAAAAAATAATAATAATCATAATATTGTAACAGACACACACAAAATCAAGGTATTTTAGAATTTTACTAAGCAGAATATTGTGTGTCATTTCCAATAAAGGCACCACTGTGTCAAAAGTTTTAAAATATTATTTAACTGTATGTATTTAGGATACAAAAAAAAAAAAAAATCCTAGAAATAAAATTATCCTTAGAAAAACAAACTAGCCAACAATTTTATTGAAAATGTAATTTTAAAATAACTTTTAATTTAACTGAATATTAAAATTACATTTTATTTTTAAATGTAATTGTTTAAAATGTAATTTCCTCACTGTGCCATATGACTGAATCTATAATATATAACTGAACTTTTCAGATGAAGGGTGAGTTATAGTAATGTGCAGTCTCTATCATGGTAATACCTCTATATACAGTATAATGTAATGTAAAATGCTGTATTTGATGCCATCTGTCTCTCTTCTTCTGATACATCTCTGATCAATCTCTGATCAGTTGCTCTGGTTAAGTAGGCACACACACACACACACACACACACACACACACACACACACACACACACACACACACACACACACACACACACAGGTATTCCTATCATTATGGTGACATTCCATAGGGGTAATGGGTTTTATACTGTACAAACTGTATATTCTATCCCCTACACTAACCCTACTCATAAACCTACCCTTACGAAAATTGTTTTTGTCTCATAGGCCCATAGATGAAGAAACATCCTCTTATATATTAGTCAAAGAAGAACAGTGTCCATTCAAACAGACCCTGTAGGAGGAACAAATGTAATGTCTCCCTCTTTTTCACTTTCTTTCACAATTAATTTTGATTGGTAAGTTATAGCTCCAATCCTAAAGCAATACTGCATTGCATCCCTTTTTCCATACTGCTTTATTATGAATCAGAAAAAAAAAGAAAAAAAACAGTAATTGTTAAATTTATTTAGGTGGATATTGGAAGACCAGCATGTTATGAAAGAAATGCAAGTGGGTACTGATGCGTGAATGCATGAGTGTGTTAAGTGCTTGAGAGGTGGGTGGAGGAACAAGGGTGATATTGATGAGATAAACAAAGTCTTATTTACATTCTCTCTATGCAGTTTGTTTCGCAGAAGACAGATCCAAAATGTTTTGTTTGCTCTCACCTCAGTAGGAAACGCCTGTCAAAAAGGGACATGGTGCACGGAAAGGGTGGCAAAGGAATGCCAAAAGACTCTCTGTTGGGACTCAAAGATGAATAAAACATGATCTGCACACCACCTGAGAGGAACACCAAACCACACGCACACACATGCCACAACAGAGGCGCATGAAACTAAATGCAAATTTTGAAAAAGCAAAGATATGACAGCCTGTGCTGCTGGTAAATATAATCTACTGCCTAGTTCTGTTAAGGCAGCTAGTACTGAAACGCAGCCCAATTTCCAGTTTTTAATGCTCAGTTGTTATGAAAACATTAGCTCTAATGGTGTCCAACAGTACACATGAACCACAAACCAACAGAGTTCATTTAATTTAGATACCACCACCATCCAATTCACATTTGCTGTATATACAAATGAATATGGCGAGAAGGAATCATTGCTTTAAGTCTGCTTCTAATGATCAGGCTCTGTGGTAATGGCTTTAGAAATAAATAAGAACCTAAAGACTATGTTATGAAAACTCTTATATATATTCTCACATTGTTCTTTGGAAAAATCAATGGTGGGCTGAACAACACAAGGTCAACAGATGGAAGAAAACAGGATGGTAGCTCTCCTGTGATGATGTTTCCATTGATTTTAGTTCATTCTCCATTTGCAACATGAGGATACTGTTAAGTAAATCCAAACAGTGCATTGGATATATGGCGAGGTGAGGCCCCCAGGGACCCACTTAAATCAGTTTCTGAGAAGGAAGAAAAAATTCTGCAGGCAGACTGGTGGAGAAGCAGATCTTCCAAAGGAAGTGGAGAAGGGTTGCTCATAAATGCTCAACCCCTCTGTTTCCTGCCCTCCAAAACACACATGAAGGCATGTGCAAATATCCACTAATTCACATGCATGGATGTGAATATTCACACAAAATGACACATTTTTGCTACAGTACATGCAAAAATATATCTAACACTGTGAAATAGAACATTAATTATAAAATGGAAAAATTCCACTTCTGGAAAAATAGTTCCAGTTCCACTTCAGTTCTGATGATTAGCTGTAACTACTAAATTATTGCAGCATTAGGCAAACAATAAGCAGATTACATTACATTACATTAAAAAAAGACAGATGTTAGATAAACACAAGCTTAAATAACAGTTTGACAAAATATTTGAATATATACTTAAACTTTCAGGGGGTACTTTCACATAAAAGTAGACAGAACAATAGATCTAATGACAGAGAACAACATATAGAATGATAGATAAAATGACATAGAATGATAGATTGATAGAATGACAGACAGAACAACAGAACAGTACATAGAACAACAGATAGAATGATAGAACAACAAATAAAAGGAACATATAGAATGGAAGATTGCACAATAGATGTGTGATAGAATGATAGATTGATGGAACATATAGAATGGAAGATTGCACAGAGAGAGAGAGAGAGAGGCGAGAGAGTTGCCGGGGACGGAGAGAGCCGGACGTGATGAGAGAGAGCGGGGAAGAGAGAGAGAGAGAGAATGACAGGTAGAACAATAGATAAAGTGATTAAAAGATATATAGGTGGATGTCTCTAAGAACACTTTTATTGAGGCCGATTATATGTGAACATACACATTTCAGCATTTTTCAGCACTTGTTTTAATCAGGAAGGTTTAGTTTTGTAATATTTCACAGGCCTGACATTTAGATCAATGCCATATTTACTCTAGGATCTGGGGCTGTTTAGGTGAATGAGCTTTGACTGGGTGACACTGGCTCAGACATGTATGCTCTGAAACGTACCTGGTCCAAACCCAGACGAATGTTTTATTGAGCTGTTGGAATCCATTATTCATTGAACAGCTTGGGAAAAAGCCGCCGTTGAGCGGCATACCAATGAATAAGAATATGTTTAGAAAAACACGCTCAAGAATGTCCTTTACAAAATGATGCTTTCTGTTTGGCTCTTTCTCCTACAAAGTCATCCTGCTCTGGCACTGCTTTCATTGGAGTTCGGGCTGTCATCCGGCCACAGCAGGTTGGCATCTCGGATTTTGATCGTGAATTTCCCACGGCGTCCTTAAGCCGAGCAGAGAGGTACCATGTAGAGTGGGTCTCTGTGTAATGTCCTGTCAGATTCAGGGCACACCTGCCAGATTCTATTTCTGAATTCATACACGGTGATAATGAGAATCACTGGCCATTTTTTCAGGTGAGAGCTGACTGCAGAGCCGCCATGTAACACGATCTCATCTGCCCACCACGTTATTACAGATTGACTTGATTTTTTTCTCTGTTCGGCAGACAAAGAAAACCTGATCAGAGGAGAAAAATATGAGAGGGATCTTAAAGGGCCTGATAAGGCTTTCATTATGAGCAGCACATTGTCCAGGCCCTCCATCTACATCTAGTACCCCCGATGGGAGAACGGTGCCTTAAGATTTTGAAACGTCGAAACCGCAGGCAATGACGCAAACAGAAAACCATGCCATTAGTCCAGAGGAGCCACGAGTGTAGTGAATGAGGCAGGCTGAGGCACAGTAAGTGGTGTATATGCATTTTCTCATCCTGAGTGCAGTTGAATATCCAGACATTGGATGTTTTGCGCTTGGTTCAAATGCTAGACTTGAATTTTAGTTTAGATCCATCACGCTACTCCTATTTCTCTAATTTCACTTTACGATTCTTGGTATGTTTGCACCATAAACATGAAATGCTAGGTAATAACTTACAAAAAGAAAATCAGTGTGCACAAAATGAATACCCTCCAAACATCATATGTGATCAAAAATTTTTATAAAGTGATATATGCTACTAAAAGTTTGGATTCTTTACACTTTAATATACCTGTGCATTATGTCTTCTATTTCAATATACTGTATTTTAAAATGTAATTTATTCCTGTGATGCAAAGCTGAAATTTTAGCAGCCATTACTCCAGTCTTCAGTGTCACATGATCCTTCGTAAATCATTGTAATATGCTGATTTGGTTGAAAAACTGTTGAAAAACAGTTCAAAAGAACAGCTTTTTGTTGTTGTTGTTGTTGTTATTTATTTGTTTTTGTTTTGTTGTTTTTTTCTAGAAGCTGCTTTGAGTGATTGTAAATATTTAAACTGTATTTTGTATTTCATCATATAAATTGTACTTGTCCCAAAAATGTTAAGACACGATTGCGCTGTTGTTCAGTATATGGCCATTTTGGATGTTAATGTAAAGAATAACAATTATTATAGATGTTGAAAACAGTTGTACTATGCTGTTAAATATTTTTGTTTGAAGCATGATGTTTACTTTCAGTTCTTTATTTATTTATTTATTTTTATTTATTTATTTATTTATTTATTTATTTATTTATTTATTTATTTATTTTATTTTTTAATTTTTTTTGATGAACACAAAGGTCAAAAGAACAGCATTTAAAAATAATAATAATAATAATTTAAAAAAAATATAAAAGTATTTACGTTGGATCAATTTAATGCATCTTTGCTGAAAAAATGCATTTCTTTAAAGAAAAAAATATCTTATTTTAAATAGTACACTGTATTTATTAAAAAAAATTGTGATAATTTTCTGTCAGGACATTATCCATTAATTTAATGAAGAAAAAAAAAATCTAATAACATTTTTAAAATTCTTCCTGTCACTTTTGATTAATTTAATGTATCCTTCCTGAATGAAAGTATTAATAAAAAATAAATAAATCTAAAAACAAATATCTTACCCTTAAACTTTAAATAAATAATGCGAAAAAAGTAATCCACCAGTTGGCTATATACTGTATTTATTTCAACTGCAACATTACTTGGATTAATTCAAATTGTAATAGCAATAGTTTTGGGTCACAAATTAAAGCAAAGACATACAAACCTCCTCTTAGTGAAATTTTCTCAGTGGAAAATCTATTATCTTAAGTTTTTTTTATTCTTCTTCACATTAACATGAACAATAACATTAATATTCTTCACATTAACAACTAAAACGGCCATATAATGAACAATAGCGCAATGTCTTGATGTTTTTGGGACAAGTATAAATTTTATATGACAAAACAAAATATTTATAACCACTCAAATCACCTTTTCTTGGCAGATGTGGCTTTTTCAACTGATTCTTTGTCTTTTCAGGTGGACTCAAGGGCGAGGAAAAGAACAAAGCGATCCAAACTTTGATATCAAATAGACTTTGCACTTTAAGTTCTAGTGTAAAAACACCTTTAATTTCAGGCAATCAGTCGACATTCAGAACACTACACTTTAAATCTGTGTTTAGCAATTGAGAGCAATTTGGCTGTGGATTATGAGCTGGTGGAGTGAACAAATGAGATGCACTTTTATTACTCTCCCCTCAGCCTCTCTCTCATTCTCTTTCTCCATCTCCTTCTCTGTCTTTTCTTGAGTATAGCTACACTGCAGCGAGTGACGAAAATTATTTAGCTTGAGTGTCTGTGCGGTTTCTTTGGCTAGTGTGATTACTGACCCTGCCTGCAGCCCGGCCAGATTTCCACAAGTCCACTGGCTTTACGGCTCTTCTGTCTAATACACAGCCATCCACCCTGGCCTAAAATACAGCGAAAGCTAAAATAAACCCACGTCAATCCCTGGGTGTTCTGGCTTCTGAATTATACACATCACTGAATCCAATTTCTAAGTTAGGGCTTTTTGGAGGCCAGGTGTTGTTGTTGTGCTGCCCACAGAAAATAGAGATTTTGAGTCACTCTCCTAAAATCAAGAGAGAAACAGACAAGACACTGCAAAGAAAAATGTGATCGGGGCGTTTTGTCTGATGAGGCAAGAGGTCCAAAATAAACCGAAATAAAATATATGAGATCAAACAGCATTTAAATTTCTTCTAAAGCAATGCTGTTCAGCAATGAAACAAATGGATAATGTTTTAAAAGAAGCATCTCTTTTGCCTCAGATGTGCTTGAATGCAAGGGGAAATACAATATTTTGTAAAAATATAAAAGTATTTACTCTTTCCTTCGATCAATTTAATGTATCTTTGTTGAAAAGGGCATTAATAAAAAAAGAAAAAGAGAAAAAAAATCTCACTGACCCCAAACTTTAAAAAGCACACTGTAAAGAAAGAAAGAAAGAAAGAAAGAAAGAAGTTCTGATAATTTTCTGCCTGGATATTCATACATTTTATGGACATTTCTGTTAACTCTAAAACAAAACATAATGCAGTGCAAAATACAGGTAAAACACCTGTAAAAAAAAGAATCAATACAGAAAATTCCTTCGTATTAAAATAGTCTGCTTTTATGGATTTTTTTTGAGTATATTGTACATTTAAATATTGATCTGAAAGAAGTCAATTTAAAATAACGTGGACTGAAAAAAAAGGTTAAAAAAAGTGTTACATGCAAAAAGTCCCTAAATTGCAGTTTGATAGTTCAGTAACTCATTTGACATTGCTATGCTTGCCCTTGGTGTGAGAACCACTATCCAACCAGCTAACGTCATCCTCTGTAGAGCAGTTGGACTGCACACAGAGCCTCAGTCTGGCAGGATGCCCCATCTGGCCCTGTCGTGTGAAAGTGACGCAGGAAGGCTGAGGCATCTGAAGCAGGTAGGTGCCCACAGGTGCCACCCTCATTGTCTCAGCCGTCCATCTCTCCACTGCTCCCTTCATGACTCTGCCGTCTGACATGACAGCCCGGGGCAAAGAGGCAGACAGCAAAGGGGACAGAGTGACAGAGGGGTAGAACAACACAGCTTCCTCCTCTCAGACCAAACGCAGCTCATGTGTCACCTCCAGTCTGAGAGATCTGGAGTGGGAGATTAAAGTAAGGAAAGATCTTCTGGGTGACCTGTCTTCAGCGTACTTTTGACAGAGTGAAAAGCTGTGACTCTAAAGAGAGAAAGGAAGAAATGGCGGACGACAGGACTGAAGAGGAAATTAAGCAGAAAATGAGAGTGAAATAAGAAAGAAGTTTCCTGTTTACATGGTCTGGAAAATCTGTATGACTGACTTTCTTCTGTGAAACGCAATCTGAGAACTTTATTAGAATCTCTTGATCATACAATGATCAAGAGATTCTAATGGCAGGTGTTTTGGTGGCAGATTTGATGGGGATTTTTTTAAAATTTTTTTTTTTAGATTTTTTGAGTTTTTTTTTGAAGTGTTTTTTTGAGATTTGTACAGTATGAGCAGGGTAGGTCAATGTCTATAGTAACATATTAATCTGCAAAATGACTGCAAAAAGCATGATTACAGTTCAGATGCAGGTTTTCACAAAAACAGAAAGGTTTTATAAAATGATAAACTTCACATTTCAGCCTTTAAATATTTTTTAAAAAATGGATGAGTCAAATGTATCAATTTTATTAATTAAACAATTATTATCAATCAACTGTAATATTAATTAAATAGCATATAAATATATTTTACGGTTGCAATTTTTAGATTTTTAGAATGCTTGTCGATCCACCAGTTAACATTTACAACTCTACGTGTTTGCTGCGTAAAAACATGGGTCGATTTTTGCATTTGTCTGAAAAAAAAAACTGAAAAATGATTGAAAATGCTAATTCATTCTCTGCCAGCAGGTGGCACTTTTGGAGCGGCAGAAATAGAGCAGTTTTTCCTGTAACGAATGAACAGCAGCGCAGCAGTGGACTCTGAAATGTGCAGCACTTACATATATTTAATGAAATCACAGCCTTTTGAAGTTTAATGGTCACATAAGCCATATCGCAATTCTTGACTTTCCGTCCCCAAATTTAACACCTCTTGAAATCATAATTAAGACTTTCTTGTACCATTTAAGACTTTTTATGGCCTTAAATTTGATAGGTTATAACTAAATTTAAGACTTTTTAAGGACCCGCATAAAACATAATACAATTGATTTGACACTTATTACAACTGGCCTATAATACAAATGTTAATGCTGCAATTTCCTTTTAGCAGCTGTCATTACGTCAATATTGTATGTTTCAGTGTCATTCAAACGCAAGGAAAGGTATAACCACACAAAACGTAAAAATACAAAAGAATACTCATGAGATCACGTTGCTATGTCTCATGCACTATTCCAAGTCTTCTGAAGGTATAAAGTAGCTTTTTGTGACGTAAAATCTTAGACATAAAGTCAAAATCTTGCATGACAGCTATTTACTTTCATTGTATAGGAAAAGTAAAAAACAAAACAGGAAATTCTTCATTTGTATTTATCAGAAGAAAGTCATACATTTTTTGAAAGAGCAGTAGAGTCAGTAAATGATGAGACAAATTTCCTAATTAATGTAATCACAAACTCAGAATAGTGAATCAGAAAAATCTATTACTGTACAAGAAAACCATTCGAACACACAGATTGAACATTCGACTTGTGTTACAACAAATTAAAATCTCATTAAAACCACCACTTGATAAATATATAACAAAAGCTTTCAGTGTGCCTCTGAATTTCCCAAATCTCAGTCTTTACCACATCAAGATCCACGCAGGAGTGAGAGGAAGAATAATACTGAGATTAAAAGAGATCTGCCAATACCTCGTTTTGCTCTTTTTGACAGTCATTAGAAATGTAATTGTTCTCTGTAATTATGTTCCCTGATATTCATGAGGGTGTCTCCTATAATCCACATTTAATGCTGAAAGTCTATAATCTGCTCATTAAATTTTTCATTTGTAGATAATGCAGAGGACAGACATCTACATTTTCTCTCACTGGCACATTTACAATTAGTTCATCCAAGGAGTGAAATACTGAAACATGACTCTGGGAAATATATCTTCAGTACAAAAGAGCACAACAGCAGTGAGTCAAAGTGATTTCTTGTGCAATTTCTGGAGGTGAAAGTCCACGATGACCATCAAAATCAAAAGATTTTTACAGAAGATGAATGTGTTTAGCTCAATTTAATTTTCTAAATGTGTGCATATTACAATAAACTTGTTTACATGTCAGTTTTGACTGAAATAATCAGATTATTACAGACCTGATTTTGAAAATGAATTTTTGACAGAAGTCTCTTCAGCTCACCAAGGCTGCATTTATTTGATTAAAAATACAATAAAAGTAGTAATACTGTCAATTAATAAAACCATTTAAATAAATGTTTTCAATGATAATATATTTTAAAATGTAATTTACTCCTGTGATGAAAAGCTGAATTTTTAGCAATCATTAGGGTACTCCGGTTATTCTGCCCTTACTTTGGTGTCTCTCTTCCCAAAGTTAGACAGATACATAAACTCTTCCCAACACACAGACTTGTGGGAGAATGACACTTATTCCACACCACGTTGAGTATGTTGAAACAGAGTGAAAAGACAATGCTTTCTACAGATGATCACAAGATGAATGGCTGCTACAAGTTTGTTGTGTGAAGTTCTGCTTAAATAAAGCAACTGACTGGATTGAACTGTCTTAGAATATTACTATGGCAACTATAATTTAAATTATAAATATGTGCTTTTAAGCATTTTATTGGCAAATTTTTTAACATTGATAATTTTAACAATATCCAATCCAATTATGCTGATTTGTAAAAAAAAAAACATTAATAAATCAATAAAAAAAATCTTATTTTTATCAATATTGACAACAGTTGTGCTGCTTAATGTCTTTGTAGAAACTGTGATACTTTTTTCAGGATTTTCTGATAAATATTAAAGTCCATTTAAAGGGGTCATGAATTGAGAAATCAACTTTTACTTGAACTTTTGATATATAAGAGGTCATCATACTAAAGGAATATCGGTAACACTTTATTTTAGGGTCTCTTAACTAGTTGCTTATTAGCATGCATATTACTAGAATATTAGTCATTTATTAGTACTAATTAAGCACATATTAATGCCTTATTCTAAATGACCTTATTCTACATCCCTAATCCTACCCAATACCTAAACTTAATAACTTTACTAACTATTAATAAGTAGCAAATTAGGAATTTATTGAGGGACAAGTCGTAGTTAATAGTGAATAAGTGTTCCCTATTCTAAAGTGTTACCAGAATATCTTGTAAGTTTCAGAACTGAAAACGTCCTTGTTACTGAAATAAAAGCTTTATTGACACCAGGCCCAGCGTATGCCAGATCCTGGAATGTGTGTACCTATTACAGGTTAAACACCGCCTCCACCGAAGAACATCAACGCCTAATTCTGTAGCCCTGCCCACTGATTCGTGCATGACATATTAGGGAAATAACATAAGTGGCATTATACCGGATCGAGCAACCAAGCAATTAACATGCTGTTGAAGATTGCAAAACATTGTGCAGTGCCTGGTTGTGGAAGAACACAGTCGCAGCATAACCTTACTTTGGATTCAAACGACAGAAATGGTGCAGCGCACTGTCACTATTGCTGGAGCAAATGTCTAAAGCCTATGACATTGTTACCAGCATGACCACAGTATAAAATGGTGCCGATAGAACACGTCATCCTCTTCTTCCTCTCCAGGGACTGTTTTGTTTGAAGTGTGCATTCGGGTAAGAACGCTGTTCTTTCTTTCACATATTGGTGAGCACTAGTAAGACGTTTAAGAAGTTTGCAGATACATGTCCTTGTTTTCTGACAACTGATGACACACACAATCTTTGTGTCTTGTGTTTGGGTTAATTGCACACACACAATGTCCTCGAAGGGACAGTCTGCGTTTATTGTGAGCATTTTTCTATGAAAAAGCTCTGCTCTCATTTGTTTCTCTCCTCGAGGGGAGAGAGACAGCCATTGGCTCCCAGTAGATCAGGACCCATCGCTGATGAGGCACGGAGGAAAATGAGATCATGGGGATCTCAGGTGGACCTAGCTGATGAGCTAAAAAAGGAATCTCTCTTTCATTCTCGTCAGCTGCAGACTAGAATAAGCTGCTGGATGTGGATTTGATCTCCCTCACAGCCTCTGAACGAGTGGCTAGTGCTCTGCTGGCTTCTGGTTAGGAAGAACAGGAGATGACTGATGAGGACGAAGGAGTTGAGACTGAGTCTTCTCAGTGCTCCTGCCCTGAGTACACTGAGTTGTTGGAGATTATAGACAAGCCACAGCGAGGCTTGACTTGCCATGTAAGCGGGTCAAGAAGGAAATTGCTTGGGGCACGTCCATGGTGGCCATGGTCATAATGGAGACGCATTTGTGGGTGAACTTGGCTGATATTGGGGTGAAAAAGAAGGGCTTTCTCTTCGATGTGCCGGTGTCACCTTCTGAACTTTTCGGCAATTCCATTGAGACGGTCGAGAAGTTTAAGGAGGCGAAGACGCGCTCAGCTGCCTTTAAATCCGACGTTTTCATATTGACGGGTTCCCATGGTTCGGTAGTGTGGTTACTTATTGCTCTCCTTGATGCTTGGCATGCACTCCCCTCAGCATGGCAGCGTGGGTATTCCATTCCTCATAACAACTGCTAGAGGATGCAGTTTGAGTTCCCTTGGAAGGGAACATCTCAGGTTACGAA